>NW_006159835.1:4343889-4347376 GCF_000334495.1 Tupaia belangeri chinensis | reverse complement strand
CTCCAAAAAAAAAAAAAAAAAGGATATGCTAGTCCTAGGGCAAAGTAAGAATTGAAACTGGGGGCCAGATGGTGTCACAGCAATAAAATGTGATGCTCTGCAAGACTGACCCACACGGTAAGTCCCAGGTTCACATCCAGGGACCTCCATGCAAATGCCAGGCATGCATGCGCCCATAATTCAAGGCTGGCCGAGGCTGGGGGTGGATCGCGGCATCAAGACCCTATTGCAGATGCTGTCTCTCTGTCTCTCTCTTACTCATGGAAGAAATAAATAACCTTATAAAGAATTGAAAGTGAAGAGACCCTATCGCAGATGCTGTCTCTCTGTCTCTCTTACTCATGGAAGAAATAAATAACCTTATAAAGAATTGAAAGTGAAGGTTGAGATCTTTGCCCATATGTTTGTGCAGCAGCCACCTCCATGCCCACTCCCAACTCAGAAAACCTTTGGATCCATGTTGGTAGTGGACCTAAACAGCCTTCCTTTGGGGAGCAAAAAGACTTCCTAAGTGAGCCATGCTCCCTTCAGACATTTGCCAGGGCTAAGACCAAGTCTCCCACTTTGTTGTGGGGTTTCTGCACACAGTAGGTGCTTTCTAAGTACTGAACAATTCTGAAATTGTACAAATGGAGATCTGGGATACCTAGGCCAATTCGGAGAGGTGGAGACGATGAGGAAAACACTAGCATTTCATTTTGGAATACATTCTGTAATCCCTCTTCAACAAACCTCAGGTCTTGCTTCAGCAAATATTAATGGTGTCAGGGCAGCCTGCAGAGTGGGGGGAGGGGGGAGGCCACCGTGCAGTTGAAAACTCGCCTCAGGGAAAGCCACATGTGGATCATATGGAGTTGTTGACTGTAGTTTCCATTCAAAAATTCCCTCAAGTCTCCAGCCTGCCTTTCCGACGTGCCTTACCACAACGCTTGTTTGGCCAGAAATGAAAACCTCCTTGAAGCAGATTATTACCCCCAGCACCCCTCATCTCCAACCCCACCCCAACCCCTCCAGCTCCCCACCACGCACACAGAGGAGTCTCTTGCTCACAGTATAATTCTGATCCTCCCCACCCTTTAAAGGTGTGGTCAGAACAACAAATGCCGAAGAAGATAAACTGAACTGCTGCAAGCCAAACTTTACCAGCCCTTAAACGTCCTAGCTTGGTTTCCTGGTCAGCCCACCACTGTCTCCTTCCCAACTCACACGCAAACAGTAAAGGCTTTTCTCTTCTCCACAGGACCCCCACCAGTTTCTGGCTCATTCTGGTCACACATGGAAGTGACCACCTGCAATGCAGGATTCCTTCCTCACAGTGCAACTTTTTCCCAACATCTCCAAGGCTCCTCCACTATACCCAGGACAACCACCCAGCGGCTGGATGGGAACATTCCTCTCTTTCCCAGAAGACTGAAACACTTGACCACAGAACTCGGGAGGGCCAACTATCCAGCACCCGAGCTTCCTGCCAAAGTAGTGCCCAGCCCCACTGCAGAAAGCTGCAGACCCATGGAGGAGGGAGCAGAGGCCATGACTGGAAGCCACAGGATCGATTCCTTAGTAACTGTGGACCCTCAGGAAAGTGACTTAGCCCTTGGTGAGCCTCAATTCCTTTCTCCACCAAACAGGGCTAATAAGAGTACTTCCCAGGCGAGGTTGTGGGCCAGGGTAACAATGCCTTAGACTCTCAGTAGCACAACAGCAGCTCTTCTTTGCATTCTGGGTGGTCTACACGCTCTCATTTACTCCCCATATAAACCCTGTAAGGTCCCATTTCACCAAGAGGTTAAACAAATTGCCCAAATTCTCCCACCAGCTAATGGTGAAGCAGAAACCTGAACCCAGATGGACTATGCCAAGCACCAAGGCCCTCATTCCTCACCAGGTAGCTCATCAGGGAGAGAGGGAAATCCCACCTGATGAGGGAGCTACTTGGAGCAAAGTCCCTCCCCCCAATCAACCCGCCTCACCAGATCTACAAGGGCTGTGGAACTGGCTCCTCCACGATGGCTTTAGCAGGAAAGAGCCCACCTGGAGACATGGCGAGACCCAGAGAACCTGCTGGCCCACCTTCTCCCCTCTGCCTGCTCACCAAGCACAGGGGAAATGCGATGAGACCCCAGTTCTTAGAGGAGAAAAAGAATCCAGGTCATGAGTCATAATCAGAGCAGTAAGTGGCTTTTGTTAAGTCCTTACCATGTGCCCAGCACTGAGCCGAATACCCCCGTCCCCCCTACACACACACACACACACACACACACACACACACACACACACACACACACACACACACACACACACACACACACACACACACACACACACACACACACACTTTCTAGAGGAAAATGAGGCTTAGAGACAAAATCCACCCGAGGTCTATACCTAGAAATGGGCAGTACCTCTTCACCTAAACCATTTTATTTCCTGTCATCAGAAGCTGAAGAAGGAAAAAATGGGAGATAAAAACGTTTTAAGGGCTCATTTCCTCTCTCAGCTTCTCTTCCCTTCTTATCAGTTCAGGTTACAAAAACACAGAGGCAGAAGAGAGAACTGCTATCCAAGGACTCAGCTGAGTTTGTGGGTTACCTATGAGATGAGCCCAGAGGACCCCCAACTTTCCCAATATCCATTTGCTGCTCGGGAAGGAGGAAGAACACCTATCTCCCTTTTGAGGATTCAGCCTGAGGAAGTAAACATGATTTTATTACATTTCCTATGGATGTTCACAAATGTGCCTTTGCAAGTCTTTTTTAATTGTGTAAATCAAACTTCAGACAGGTTCTCAAAACACCTGGGAGCCCTGGTGTCCACGAGGCGGGATTCTGTGAACTCGGCTTTAGCACCAGCAGCCTCTCTGGTGGGAACGAATGTGCCTCCTGCCAGTAACGAGGAAATCCAGTGACCTCAGCACTGTGGCAGGAGGGCAAAGACTGCACAATGAAAGGGCCAAGAATGTCAGGAAGTTATTGGGCTGATGACTCTGGCTTGCCAACACGCCTATGTGAATGCATAATGTCACCATAAACTAAAAAACCCAGAGACGGACCAAAGAAGATAAGACAGTGGAGAATCTGACAAACCCGAACTCATGGGTTACCTAACAGCCCTGCACCGGAAGTGCTGTGCTTCTAAGAAGGGTGCCTTCCTTCCCACCCTTTCCTGGACCTTCCCGAGTATTATCTTTATCAGCCACCAATAAATTCACAGGTCTTTTCCAACCATCTAGATTTTAGCCACTCATGTTATAAAAAAAAAGTTTCCACCTATGTCCTACCTGCATACACAGGCCCACTGGCCAGGCCCCACCCAGTCGCATCCATACATGCTGGTCTCCTGAACACAAGCAAACCCTGCCCCACCCGGGCCCTCGGGGGACTGGCATTATCACAACTTTTTTTTTCTTTTTCCCTATTGGCAAGCCAGGGAATGATAGAACCCATGTGTGTAGCCAAAAGACTGGCCTCAACTGGTTCAGAGATTTGGG
>NW_006159835.1:4326707-4343843 GCF_000334495.1 Tupaia belangeri chinensis | reverse complement strand
GCCGTGGTGAGAGGTGTTGGCGGGGGGGGGGGGGGGATTGAGCTGGGTGTCTTTTTATTTATTTATTTTTTTATTTATTTGCCTTCAGCCAAAAGACCTGGGAGTTATTTGATGTACAGTCAGCAGGCCTTAAAAAGAAAGAAAGGCAGAAAGAAAAAGGAAGAAAAGAAAAACTGAAAAGGCCTGGCTGCAGTGGGGCCCTGACACACTCTCATCTAAAACCTGGCCCTCGGCCAAGTTCATCTGTTAATGGACAGCCACAACCAGGGCCCGCACCTCCCCCACCTCCCGAGTCTTCTCTGCTCTCCTACCTCTTTCGAGCTCCTAAAAACTAGACATCGATTATGTCTGCGCTTTTCCCTTTCTATTCAAGATAAACAAAGTGCTTCAAGTTCAGGGCGCACCCTGGGACCCTTGACAAAACAATCTATCATTCTGTCTGCTAAACCAGTCTGGCTACACCAGGGCCAGGGAGAGCAACGCTCCCAATGTACAATTTTCCCTTTGTGCTCCTTCCCTCTTGCCACTAACCTCTTTTCTTTACCACCTTCTCCGGAGCAGATGGACTTGACCACTTTGCTTAAGCCCCTCCTGGCAACCTCAGAAATTAAAGAAAAGGACTGTGCTCCTGGCTGCCCCTCCTCCTGTCCAGGTTTTGCTCCTCCCCCTCCGCGGCCCCCACAGTCCTACACACATCTTCGAATCCGTTAGACCCATACAATCCTTTCGACCCTCACACCACTGACACTCACCCAGAAAGTAAATTAAATGCAGGGACTGCCCGTGCTCCCTACAAGAATATTTTAAGTGAGTTTTGTTTTAAATCATATCCATTAATTTATCCTGACTTGCAATTAAATGCAAGCACACTTTTTACAACCAGTACGGAATGTATTAATTATAACTACAAATGGTCAAATGAGAGCACAATCCCTCCTAAAAATATTAATAAAATACATAATAAATAATATTAATGAAACAAAAATAGATTCATAAGCCTTGGCCAAAGATTTTATTATTTCACGCACAGGGAAATCCAGCCAGCAAAACTGGCTACACACACTTTGGCAGGACTTTGACCAACCCTCACCATTAAACTCCCAACAGCACATTTTGGCGGTGCCCTGGTGTTGGGGGTTCTGTGCAGGCGCCACCAGGAGGAACTGCTGGCCCCAGTGCCCGAGGCAGGGGCCATATTCCCTACCCAGCTCTCCCTTGTAGACGAGAAAGTTACTCCCAGCCTGCTTCCTCCTTCCCAGTCAGCCCCAGCTGTTAAGCCAGTGTCCACCCTGCCCTTCAAAGGACAAATGAGAGCCCCCAGACCCAGTGAGATTTAAATGAGCCCAACTACATTAAAGGCTCAGGATTCAGGCACCTTTAGCATCTGTGTTAGGGCACCATACACTGCACCAGCGCTGGAAGCTGCCTTTGTTCCTGCCACACCGCCAGGCCCCTGCTAACCTGTCTCCACATCACTCAGCCTCTCGCCTCACCCTCCCTACCCCATACTCCCTGCCCCCTCCCCTCCCCCTAAATCCAACACACCCACCACACAATCGAATCTAATTAAGATCAGGAAGAAATTTGCATTTTCTTTTCACTGTACCCCCAGTAATCACAGAAGTTCTTCAAATTTTGAGAATTTTGTTCCTCTGCTAATTATTTCCCTCATTTTGCATTTCAAGGCACAAAGACAGTCTATCTCACTGGTGGTCTATTAATAGTTTGAAGTTTTGAGCGTCAGAAGGTGTTTTTTTCTTTTTCCTTTTAAAACTATTCTGTCATTTCCAGTTTTGTAAAAAGGTTTTTTTGTTGTTGGTGGTGGTGTTAATGTTTCTTCAAAAGACAGCTTCTGTGCCATTCTGTGTATTATGATTTGGTCTCCCCTTACAATAGTTACTCTCTGCCTGGTTTACTGATTTACAGAAACTTGGTATGTGAATGGAAAAAAAAAAAAAGAGAGAGAGAGAGAGAAAGAAAAGAAAAAGAAAGAAAAGAAAAAAACTAAGAAAAAGAAAAGAAAGAATTCCTTGGCATAAGTGTATGTTTGCTGATCAAATTTCAGATCATGTGTTGTTCATTATTGTGACTTTACTTGAAAAACAGTTTGCCACAGTGAGATGGATTCTCCTTGTATGCTTTCTACCCTGCACTCCCTTTAAGTACTTTGAAAAAGAGTACGATTTTTTTTTAAAGGTACATTCAAAGTATGAACTGGTTTGGATTAAAACAATGATTCAATGTCCATAAATTTCCTCAAAATACATTTTCAAAAGACTTATGCAAAGCCACACATGATCTTGAGGGAGCTAATGAGGTTGTCCCACCAACAAAATTTAATGGTAATTTAAGAAATTCTAATACTTTTCATTTACTTCCTGTAGAATTATTTGTGTACTTGACATTTATACAGCTTCTCCATTATATAACAATCTAGCCTGGGTACACTAGATTATGCCCATCTATTAGAATGAAATTTGTACTCCATATAAGCAGAAGTTTCCAGTCGGGTTTGACTTACCATTATGTTTCAATGTAAAGTGTTATTATAGCTTGAGTATAAAGCACAGCTACTCCATGCTCACGTTTTTTAACTCTAATACTGTAATCTTTCTTGCTGCTTCTAGGACTGTGTCAGTGTTTACATTCCTGGAAGTTAAATAAACCGACATGGCAAAAGTCCTGGATAGACTGAATAATAAGGCTTGTGATGACTAAATTGTTTACTTTTTACCTTGTTAGGATCCCTTTCTTATAAAGTTTGGGGAAGAGACAGAGAGAGAAGGAATGGGGGGGGGTTATATGAGATAGAAAGAGAGAGATTTATACTCTGGCTTCCATATGTCACAAAGACCTTCCTAGCCAGTCAGTGCCATGGAAGCAGTGTGCCTAAGTTAGTCTTGCCTATTTTGTCTTGCTTTCTTAAATACCAGGTCATCTGAATACCCCCTTTGTCCACTACCCAACCTCCCCAATATAAAGAATGAAGGTTGTTTTTTTTTTTTTTTGCCCATTTTCAAATAGCAAATTATCCATTAGATTTCATCATATCTTAGTAAAGCAATTACATCAAGAAAATGATAGTGCGTGTGGAATCAATTATGCATGCAGTTGGCCGGAGACCAAAGGCTGTGAAGTCGGAGAGGGCAGAATCGCTCGACACACACAAATAAAAAGCCCCTGGATCTCACAGATGGACCCCATCAGTTCATCTTACTGCCTAAAAAGTTCATGCACTTAATAATTTATTTGTGTTCTGGATACTGTTTCCCAGCTGAATATTAACAACTTTGAACTGAAGCATGCTTTTAGCATGGTATGGATGGAAGTCACGGTAGGGCAATGCTAGGTCCCTCGGAGGTTAAAATTATAGTCCTCTTTCTTACACACTGTTCACTTTCCATCACGATTTATTTTCTTTCATTAAACATTCCTTTTAATCAGAATATCAGTTTCAGTGTTCTGATTCCGCTTGTTAACCAGTGATAAACTCATAAACCAAAGATGCCCATCAATAATAGAGCGCAGGCTATTCAACAGCAAAGGCAAACACCCAAATCACAGGCTCTCGAAAATCGGAAACCGTTAGTTAGCACCTTGTTTTCACAACCAGATCAAGCATGTACCTTGAGGGGGGCCCCAAGGAGCCCAGAGACCACGGTTTACTTCAGTGATAGGGAGGACACACTGGCTCAGAGCAGAAGCTAAGCAAGAAAACTTACTTGATCTAAAAGGTAAGTGTCCGCCAAGCCCAGGCCCAGGCCCAGGACACTTAGGTACTGGCCATACAGTTAAAGAAACAAAAAGCATTCTTAGAAAGGCCTGTCAATCCATAGCTGCCTCTGTTCTAAACGAAGAGCCTGATGTCTTAATACACTGGGATGAATATCCAAGTCTCCCTGCCATCCACTGCTAACAATGAAACTGCCCCACGATGGCTGTGGGGGAATAGAGACAGGCAATACATATTTCTGTTCCTATCTGGATGTGCCTCCATCATACACTTAAATTTTACAGTCTTCTCCCCAAATGAGAATGATTTCCAGCCAACACATCCACAAACTGTACTTAACGTTAAAAGAAAACGGATAAAACATATGTAATTACTCAAGGTTAGACTTCTAATTCCTCAATTCACTAAAGGAAACTTGGCAAGAAGATGCATCATTTTGCTCCTTTCTACTGGGGCATCTGAGGAGGAGAGCCACTGAGGCAGCTAATACACAAAACATGATCAAAAGTGATTAACAACAGCTTCATATGCAAATTGCATTAATGAAGGAGTGCAAAGTCATCATGTAAATTAAATATGTCAAATCTCTTGGTGAACTTTCAATCTTGAGAAGAAAAAACACTGCTTTAATTTTTTTACATCATCAATTTTGCAAGATTGAAAATCTAAGAATCTTGGTGCTATAAACAATTTTCACCTTTTTTTTCTCCTTCAGCAGGCTGACAGGCCAGCCTGATGTGCACCGAATGTACATGTTAATAGGCCAATCAAAAATGCAAAACAATTCGCAATTACTGGAAGGACCTAATGGTCATTAGAATTTACAACTAGGTAATGAACTGAAGTCTGCCCACACCATGCATATTCATAAAGCAATTTAGCCTTTGAAGATTAAAGAAGTGCTTAAAATTCAAATGAGCTTTAGCAAATTATCAGTAAGATTCATCCAAAAAGCAAAGGGTTTTTCTTCCTATGATTTCCTCATTTTTTTAATGCAAAATTGTTATATCTTCCAGACTGAGCTTAAACTAAACATAGAGCTTCTAGTCAAGCCAAAGGGGCTAAGAGACAAACAGAGGCTGCAAACATCGTTACGGACTTTGTTCATAAAACTAAGCCCTTAAGAGCCAAACCTATCTCTAAACATGGTAATTTATCAAAAACAGCCCAGAGTTGCTCATAGGCAATACTGCACAGTCCTCCAACAGAACAGATTAGCACGAGTCCCTCCACCCTCCCAAAAAGCCTTTTTCCCCTCAAGTTGCCTCTCCTGTGTAAACATCCACTATGGTATAAAAACAGCTTTTTCATCGGCTTGGAGTGTCATTAATTTTAGAAGTTTCTGCTTCCAAAGAGAAAAGAGCAAGAAAGGAGAGGAGTATGAGGCAGAAGAGTGAGGTCTGGATTACTTCTGAGGAGTGAAAAATCCTGTCGTGGTATTTGTCTCCCTGATTTTCCCCATGCTCTCTGGCAGCATTTAAACCGAGGGGACCGGGTCAAGCTGACATTGAGAAAGTTGTGGTGTCCACCCGCCTCTACCATCCCACCCTGGTTATTAGAAAGGATCGTGGGAATTTGACTTTCCATGCTGCCCGATGCAGTCCAGAGAGAAGAATCCTTTCCTGGAAGGCTCACTCACACCTTACTACCTTCCTGACATTTTCAACAATTCTAGTGATAGAATTCCCAATGAACCCCTTCTCTCCTCGCCAGTCCCTACCACGGCAGCCCAGGTGAAAGCAGAAAAGTATATGTAAGTCCTACTCCAGCTGGTGTGCAAGTCAGAACGACAGTAACAGTTTTGAACCCTGCACGTGTCTGTGCTTGCAGCTCCACTGCCAGACCCCAAGGCCCTCGCTATAGGGATTATTTGAACTCCTACTGAAAAAATACTCCAATAACCTTTCTGCCACCCTTTTCCTCTCCATCCTCCAGCCTCAGACTTTTTGCCAAAGTTAATCTTACCAGAAATGTGGGCATCTCAAGGAAGTGGGAAAGAGGAGGAAAGAGAAAAGAGAACCCCTCAGCTATCCTTGATTCCTTGACTCTCTTAGCCACGGCCCGAGCTCTGAACTGCGCCACACTTGAACGTTTATTAGAAAGGATAGGATGCAGAGCTGCATGGAACCCACATCCACAACCATCTGTATGAGCCACAGGTCCAGTCCTGACCAATTCCGTCTGACACTAATGTTACTCTACATGAGTAGAGTTCAATGAGGGTTGATATGGGATGTGACAGGGTAAATCAGAATTAGATTAAAAACAAAAGTTTAGAAACCAATGCTACACTGCAGAGCAAATGGGACTTGAAGGCCAAATTTCCCCTAACTGCCTTCAAGTCATTTTCCCTATTAGAGCGTTTGCCTGCCACCCCCCTGCTGGCAACGCTGCAATCACATCGAAAGTAGAGTGGAATGCATATAGGAAGGCTTGAGATAGTCCTTTTTAAATACAATACCTATATGTTTAATATATAGCAATTAACTTCTGGTCAGGAGTCTGCAGGCAGCAGGCTGCCCCAAGCAGATAGGAGGGGAGGGGGGCCCAGAGCGGGGGGACAAGCACAAAAGACAGGTCCAACAACAATGCCTGCTGTCAGCAGCTGAATTATTTTTATACAGGAATTTTTATCTCTATTGTACAAACAAGTACGTGTCTGTGCTGACTTGTTAAGCAATCCACTTGTATGTAGAATAAGATTTTTTTTTCTTTCTTGCTACCAGTCACACAGCTCCAAGATCAGAAGAAATACATAGTCTTTGAAGCTGCTCAAATGTTTTAGTTAAAAGGACAGCAGTTGTTTTCAAAGATCCAAGAGTATCTTTATCAGAATTAAATTTTTCCTTATTGATTTTTTCCCCTTAACATAACAAAAACATAACATGAGAAGGTTACGATTTATTATTAAAAATTTTTTCAGCTTTTAAATCATTCTTCAGTAGCCAATGTTCACTTTTAAATGTAAAGGAATAATTTTTTTTTCTTTAATCTTAGGGAGGGATGGAGTAGGAGAGAGGAACTCATGAGATTTAAAATTTAACATTGGTTAATGCATTGTTTAAACTGTGAACTCGAAGGATTTGGGCTAAGGGAGTTAAACTGGGGAGTAAGTGGTTCACTGTGGGTGTGCCCCTGAATGCACGTAAATCATGAAATCATGGTATTCCTGGAGGTGGTGAAGGAAAATGGTTCCGGTTTGGGTTTTGAGGAGGTAGTTGGTTGGCTGTTTTTTATTTATTTATTTATTTATTTATTTATTTATTTATTTATTTATTTATGGCCAGAGAAACTCTTTATACTTAAAATGTAAAAGATCAGGTTGGCACATAGTGATCTGTGCTCCAACATAAGAATCCAAGCTACACCTTATTTCCCTAAAAATTAACAGATGTGAATTTTTTTCAGTGTGCATCATTACATATCAAGAAAATGAACAACTGATGAATATAAATTTAAAATGCCTTGATGCTTAGCAGGCTTCCTTGTGTTTTTCAGAAAGTTCAAGAAGAAAACAGAAAGGGGAGAAAAGTACACAACAGCACCTGTGTTCTTACTGAAAGCACTTTCGCAGGTTTCACAATAATTCCATTATTTATTTTAATGGGAGTTTTTAATCAGTGGATTCGCCTCTATCTAAAACTAAGATCAAATTGTAGGTGTAATTGTTCAGCGCCAATGCTAACAACAGTGAGGATACAAACAAAAACTCATTGTGAGTGACCAAAGGTCCCCAGGTATCCCCTTCATCAACATACCTGCCCCAGGTTCCCATTGGGAATTCCCTGGCAGAGACAGATTCAGTGCTGAATAACATGCCGCAAACGCTATCTGGAAAAGGGTGTGCAAGGTGCCTCTCGCCCCTTTCACAGGAAGTTTAAACCTGATCATCTCACCTTCAGGTAGATATAGTTTGTTGTTTAGCACTCTAAGAATGTGGTATTTTATCCGCCTAAAGAGATCCGAAAGCAAAAAGGAAGGGCAGAAGAGGGAGAGCGCTGAGGCCCAGCCTAGCTCTGGTGCACACGTCAACTGTGCCCAGCTCGCTCGTTGCCTTAGAGCAGTAGCCTGCTCAGGTACACCTGCAGCAGCATTGCATCAGATCTGCTCAGATCAGTCTCTAGGGTGAACCAAGAGATGGAACACTTCAGTTCCCTGTCTATAAACTTCTAATTTGCCAGTTCTTGGCAGCTTATTTTTCCAAGTGTTTTGTTTCAGGAAACGTGTGTATTTTTCTTTGTACATTTTGTGGATTTACCACAACTGGTTCTGACAGCTGTTGATTCTGTTAAATGAACACATTATTAAAATCCTCTTTAAAACCTCAAGCAACAGTGCACTCAAAAATATAATGGTAAAATATTTTAATGGAGTTCCAGTTGAGAGTTGGTTAAGAAAAAAAGAAGTACAAATGAAGGCGCAGTCCTTTAAGTCAGTATTAGATTTAAGCTGAGTGTGTGTGTGTGTGTGTGTGTGTGTGTGTTTAATGCAGAAAGGGGGGTGTTGCAAATCACCACAAATATTTACACTGTACTCCCTTTGTTCAAATCACATACTTTTAACAGGAAAAGCTGGAACTGTGGCTATTTAAAATTTTAAATATTCAAACGCCTGTAATTAACCATATGAAACAAATTATGTTGCATTTCTCTCCATACCAGCACATGCAAAAGCTTCGAGGGGTGGATTGGGAGGTGGCAGAGTTGGGGAGACAACTCCAAGAGGAGAAAAGGATGATGTTTTCATTTTGCTATAGATCAAAGGAGAACAAGAATGGAAACTGTGGCCTATCGAGCATTTTTCCATTGCTGTCTTTCACACCGGGCTATCTAAGTTTATACAATTCCCCAGACTAGCTGCATATTAAGCTTGCTGTGTACAGCTTTATTATGGTGCGGTGGTGGAAGAAGCATTAATATTCTGGCTCCGCAGCTGACAGGGCATTTACATGCGCCCATCTGAGCGGCACCTGAGAGCTCCTCCAAGGTGCAGTAACTGTGCGCCTATTGTAAAGGCAAATGAAGCTCACCTATTCCCTGCTGGGATCAGAAGTGACCTCACCACCCCCATGCCTCAAATCCTTCCCTTGCCAACCTAACTCAATGCCATCGCAGAATGACGAATGAGCTCAGAAATAGACCCCAAGTTACTAACCCTGCTAAGAACAGCAAAAGCCTTTGCTGAAATGTTTTAAAAATGCATAGGGAGTGCAGCTGGCCAGTAAAAAGCAGAGAGACAAATTCCAGGGAACCCAATATGGAATACGTTACATTCTAAAACTGATTAGAAATACAGTCTGATGTTTACTGGCTTCAAATTGAGTTTGGCATCAAGCATACTGGCTTTAATAACGCTGGCATTTTATTATTATTATTATTATTATTATTTTAAATCTGCCTTCGGTCTCTCCGAGCACACGTGGAGAGAGCTAAATTCTTATTCGTCAGGTTACATTTCCTGGAAATTAAGTTTGTGACAGAAAATGACTCCAGTAGCAATAATATGGTTCATGCTCAAATTAATTAGGTCATTGTTGTAAAAACTACATGGCAAATTACAAAGGTAAATTTACTGATATTGGCCAGTGCTGTCTACCCTGGAAAGAAAGGGGAGCAGTTTAAGGATGCTTATTTACCTGGGTAGGAGAAATAAACAAACGAGGAAGGGGTAAAATGGTCTATTTTCTATTTCTATCACAAATAAAAATATTAGTTATTATCATTAAATTATATAGTCTGAACATATTTTAGGAACTTTATTAATGTCCTCCAAATTGACATATAAAATAAAAACCTGCTTGATTTGAAATCATGTTAAAAGCAGGTTCTAAGTTAAAATCTTTTTTTTTTTTAATCCTTGAAATAACAACACTGCTGACATAGCCATGACCCAAATGAAATCTGAACAAGCAGAAAGGTACTAAAGATCCTTGGTGATTAAATCTCATGCTAAAAAAGTGGCAAGGTGCCAGGCTGGGTCCAGCTTGATGCTAAGTGCTTTTTCTTGCACAAAGCTGGTACTACTGTATGTAAAAACAGACGTGGGCTTGGGGTAAATTTTGTCAAATGATTTCTTTGTGCAATAAAGGGTGTGAACAGGCCAACCAAAGTAGATTAAATTAACATCGAGTGACGCAATCTCAGTGCATCTCCCTAGCTGTGCTTTCTACTTGGGTTAAATTTAATATTTTCCCCAATGGAAAGCCAAACTTTCTTCCTTTCTCACTGACTAATGTGCTAAGTTACCACTCACCTATTCTCCTTTCTTAAACACTTTCATTAAGAAATCACAAAATTTGAAAAATGTTTCCTTGGTATATGCATATGTCTATTATGGACCCCAATGTAGTCCCCCTACTCCACATTTGCCCAACTACATGGAGGTCGCAGTGTGAAATTCATGATTTTCCAGGACTCTAAATTTGCCATCAATACGCATCCAACTCGCCTCTTCTCTGAGCTGGAAGGTTGCAAGCCAGGACCCTGCCTATATGTTACTACACACAGTTGCATTTTCAAGCCCATGGCCAGCTCTACAATTAAATGCCACATTCACTAGGAGAAATGTGTGCAAAACGCATTTCAGACCCTTTAAAGTAAAAGGCACAACTTGCAACACAACGAGGAATGGGGTGATTTAAGAAATTACAGCACTGTTTTTTTAAGCTTTCACAGAATAAACACAGAGAATGGGAGGGAAACTTTGTCCCCCTCTGCTCCTGTTCTTGAAGTGAATACATATTTGTGTTTCCAATAAAAGGCCATTTTTACATTAACTGTCTGTAACAGCAGGAGACAGAAAAACTAACACAATCTCCACATCACACACGGGATGATCTTCATATCACGTGGGCCTATTCTCAAAACTATTATTTATAAAAGACGACCAGGAAAATGCACAATGCATCTTTTCTGTGTCACCATAAGGGTAACTAATGTCTGAAGAACTTTGGGATCTTTGGGATCTTCTACATTTTAGATTTTTTTTTTCTTTTTAGCTTTCGGAAGTAAATTTAGCAGCCATGCGGGCCACTGTGTTTAATTAAGCTTTTAAAAGTCCTCTGACAATGCCAACAATTGTAGGACACTTCTGTGGCTCAATCATGCAATCACTGTGACAGTTCTATTTACAATTTGTCTTAGAAAGAGTTTCTCTGACATTGTACTTTGACAAAACATCCAAGCTGCCAGTTCACAACCTTTCTCTGTCTTATTTACAAATACAGCTTGTATGTAAGACTTCCAGTTTCATAAGCATGAGTCTGTGGGTAGTGGCCTCACAAACATAGGCTCCCTATGAAAATCCTAAGTATTTATTAGAAAACAAGATTCTCTACTCTCTGATTCTGAAAGTAAATAAAATGTTCATGTGAGTGTGTGTGTCTATTTTTTTTTTTTTGGTGATGGTGGTGTTGCTTTTTATTTTAGCTGCCATGCTGCAAATCCACTTCAGAGGTCAGTAGTTTTTATTCAGAGTCATACAAATAAAGAGAAATGAAAAATAAGTAGTTATAATAGGATACTATAATTTATAGTCTCATTACAATAACACTGTGAAATATACAGATAACGTCCTCCAGTTCAGACTGAGCTAGGAAAGAATTGAAATGGGTACAAAAAGAAAAGGCAAATTGATTTTCTAAATTCTGAAAAGCATAAGTATGTTATACTTGATTCATCTTTAAGTAACATGCTAATGTATTTCCATTTTGAATTAGTATTTCCCCCTTCATCAAAGTTATCTGTCTTACATATCATTTCTAGATAACAGCTATA
The DNA here is from genome assembly GCF_000334495.1 of Tupaia belangeri chinensis. Taxonomy (NCBI): domain Eukaryota; kingdom Metazoa; phylum Chordata; class Mammalia; order Scandentia; family Tupaiidae; genus Tupaia; species Tupaia belangeri. The sequence goes on along the minus strand of NW_006159835.1, from coordinate 4,332,335 downwards.
TCGTTAAGGCAAATAATTTCAAGTACCCTGATATAAACATCTATGTTCATGATTTTAAAGAGAAAAAAAAGTTATAGATTGATAGCAGCAAATTTTACTACATTTTATAGGACTTGTCATATTTTTCCCCATTCTTTCAAAAAGATAACTTTATGATAGCTCAATCCTAATTTAAAGACTCCTATGTGCAATCTGCCAAAACCTCAAATCTGGTACTGTAGGATAATATTTTGGGCCTTTTCTATTCGGCAACAGCAGTTTCAGATCCACTAATTATCAATGAATATTATTCCCCCATCATAAAATCTGAGACTAGAAAACAAAACAAACCCCTATTGAAAGCTCTGACTGCCAATCAAAGGCTGCTGATAACTGCTGGTAGATATTTGACACATATATTGATGAACTGGGCCCACACAATGTAAGCTGCTAACTTTCAGTTAAATTAATACTATTTCAATGGTCTCAATGGATCACAGTCACACAAGATTTGAAATAGCTGGATAAATTGAAAAAGCCACCTGATCAATGTCTATGTGTATAGTTAACGCAGGTACATGGATGAAGTGGGGAAGCACATACCCATCGATTCAATTCACCAGGTAAAAGCATCCTCTCCAAAAAATACTCAGCTTTGACAGGCCTAGGTACAGTTACAATACATACCATTTTGCTGAAGATTTAAAGAACTCTATCGTATTCTCCTACTAGAAAACCCCAAATTGTAATCTTTATTTATCTTAGGAAGAAGATCTGTCACTGTTTTATTCCTGTTCTCTGCCTATAAAATGGCACAGACCAGAGAGAACTCCAATCCAACCTACATCACTTTAATAAAGCCTTTCCTACACAGCGTGCTTAAATGACGACCTTTTATGTGGTTGCCAAACATATTCTTCTCAAGATTCATCAATATCTCTCTTTCCTAAAACAGAGCACTGCTGCTTTCTTTTTGTGACATAATTCACATATCTGCTGAATGATTACTGTTATTGTTTCCTTCCTCAACATAAAAAGAAAAGCAGATCTGGAATTGTGGGGACGTGCTTTAGAGAAATGGGCTGGGAGTACACAACCATCTTCCAGAACTTTGCGTCAGGGGCACCTGAGGGCCAGAGTATTGTAATTTATGTGCGATGGTAGAATGTTAATTTCACCATAGGAAACTTAATTCATTACTGTGAATTATGAGAAGTCGTGATTCTAGTTACTGACATCTCACTTTGAGATGTGACCACACTATTTATGTTCAGCCACTTCCAGGGTGGGAAAAGGTGATTAAACACAATGAAAGGAATCAAGACTTTGTAATTATTTGTGCATGAAAGGTTTACCTTACCTGGGTCGCAACACTTGTGCACCCATTGGATATCTTGAGACACTTTACACAGCTTTTCATCTTATTTAGTATCAGCCCTATACATATATTTTAAGTTTTCTCTCTCCATCTTTCTTTTTTTTTTTTCCCCTGGGGGGAGGGGTGCTTTCTAAACTCTGCCATACTAGTTCTTGAAGAAAAATAAAACCTTTTATGACAACCAGGGAGTTAAAACAAATATCTTTTCTTTCGTGGAAATCCCTACTTAGACTCACAAGTGTAACAGCAAAAAGCCTAGTAGGCCTTCCCCCCAGCTCTTAGATTCTTCCTCCAAGTACAGAGGCACAGAATTTTTGAGCTGGTTAATCTGAGACTGAATAACCTATCTGGGACCTCAGGAAGAAGTGTGGTTTTAATTCTTGCTTGACAGACACTGTGTTGTGTCTTTTAAACGAGCAGCACGATATGTAAATACGATGTTACATCACGCAAGTGTTACTCCATATTTGGTGATTTAGCAAGGCTTTGGATCTCTGAAGACGACAAATCCCCTTCCGCCTGCTCTTGCTTCATTAATCATGCCTTACACTTCTGTTCATTTTCCTCCCAGTCACAAGACAGCACATGGAAATGGTCATTGCCATATCCTTCTGGGGGTGGGGGGAGATAAAATCTTAACCCACATGTCACATAAGCTAAATGTGGTAGATTTCAGAAAAATACTTTGTAAATGCAGCTTCCCTGGTAACAGATTTCTCGTTTCACTAAAGGAGAAGTATCTGAGTGCTATTACAGAAAGCATTTTAAAAAAGAAAGAATGAATGAAAATGCCATATTTGATTTTAATGATCGAATTCCAGAATAAGTGAGGAGAAAAAACACATTTAATCCCCTCCGGACCACTGACCTACTATGGTTCAACTTTGTGGTCAAACTAGGTCAGAGAGACAAGTTCCAGGGAATCAATTGATTATATGCACTGCTGTCCTAAAACTGAATAAACCTTCTACTCTTCGGTGGGATGCAGGGTGGGGAAGTGAGCCCCTGATAGGCATGATGTTTTGGTCACCAGAAAATCTGCATTCACTTTGTCTAATGTGCTAAACTGAAAAATGTTTTAAAGTTCACTATATATGGCTGCTGTTTATCACGTGGAGTAGGGAATTTAAGCCCCTCAGTTAGCCTTTAATTCCTTTTCCCTTGAGCTGCTACGAACCACACACCTAGCTACCTCCCTGCTAAAATTAACTGAGGGATGAACGCTGTTAAATGTGTGTATGTATTTTCCTAAGGAAATTTTTACATTGTGTTATAGCAGAAACAGTGGAGTCTGGACTGGACATTTGTAAGGGTGACATGTGGTTGTGTAAACCACAAACAAAATCAAGATACATCTGTCAAAACCACATCAGAGACAAGAGAGAGCACAGAGAAGCATTTATCATTTAGCTGAGGAGGCAGGCTGCAGGGAGCAGCCGTTCCTGTCAAACCAACCTTTTGAAATTTCCAACATGCCCTTAAACTTTTCGAGTAAGCATGTCTGTGCGCTTCAGCAACTGCCCTCTCTACTCTGGCCTGGCCAGTCGAAAATGGCATCTTAAAGTCAAGGTCACGGTGTCATCCCACCACGGGGCTGTGTTTAATTACAGCCCCATACGGGCTGACAGCCAGTATGGATCCAAGGCTAGCCCTGGAGCTCAGTTAACTCTTTCTACCCCCCTCCAAACTGCCCCACCAGCCCACCCCCCCTGCAGGGAAGCCTTGAGAACTAACTGCACCCCTAGGGAGACCCGAACAGGTATCCCAAGTCAAACAGGTCTTTGGTGGAACTACACATGTCTATAGGGTCACTCTGCCTGTAACATGTCACCAAGGCTGGAAATAGACACTGAAAACTAGGCTAGGTGTGACAAGCCTCAATACTTTAAAGTGAGATGTGGGGAGGGGGAAGGAAAGAAATTCAGAATCAGCAGATCCAGTGAGAGAGGGTGTCAGGTGCATGTACCTATTCTGCCTCCATGTGAGTCCATGAGGTGGAAAACATTTTTCTGTGTCCTGAATGTAAGCTATAGAAATGATTATTTTAACATTACAGGGCTGTCATGGACAGTCAGATGGAGAAATACAGAAAGCACTTCACCACTCCTTACTGCTTGACTACAGCGCCTCTGAAAATGAAAAGAAAACATGCAAACAGCTTTTCTCCTTGCTTCTCATTTACCTGCTATGTGTTCCTGTTTGGGGCAAATTCCTCTAGATGACGTTGATAAACAATCGTCATCCTCTGGCGTGACCTGGATGCCAACCTCCACGGGATTGGATGCTTTTTTCATCTCGATTGGTGAAGGGGAAGGTGGCTTATCCACAGCTTTTTCTAAGCAGAGGCTGCCATTGCATTGTTTCCGTTTGTGCTCGATAAAAATAAGAATGTCCCCCAATGGGAAGTTCATCTGGCACTGCCCACAGGTGAGGAGGTCATGGTCCCCTTCTGGAGCTCCCAACGGGCCGTGGTCTGGTTCATCATCTGTAAGAATGGCTTCAAGAGGTTCGGCTGTGGTTGGAGAAACAAAAGCATAATTATTAGAGTGCCAGAGAGGAGAGAAAGGGGAAAATACAATCCCAGTCCCATCCCACCCCACCACATCGTACAAAGTGTTTTTAGGCTTCTCTATACAATACTCAGAAAACATGACACAAATTGTATAAGGGTGTGGAGGTTATCAACAAGAAAGCATATTTATCAATGAGGCAAATCATCATCTATTTTTTAAAAACAGTCTGAATTGCAGAACTCCAGGAAAACACACACACGCACACACACATAAACACACACACACACACACACACACACACCAGGTTTGTGTGCGCTTCAGCAACTGCCCTCTCTACTCTGGCCTGGCCAGTCGAAAATGGCATCTTAAAGTCAAGGTCACGGTGTCATCCCACCACGGGGCTGTGTTTAATTACAGCCCCATACGGGCTGACAGCCAGTATGGATCCAAGGCTAGCCCTGGAGCTCAGTTAACTCTTTCTACCACCCTCCAAACTGCCCCACCAGCCCACCCCCCCTGCAGGGAAGCCTTGAGAACTAACTGCACCCCTAGGGAGACCCGAACAGGTATCCCAAGTCAAACAGGTCTTTGGTGGAACTACACATGTCTATAGGGTCACTCTGCCTGTAACATGTCACCAAGGCTGGAAATAGACACTGAAAACTAGGCTAGGTGTGACAAGCCTCAATACTTTAAAGTGAGATGTGGGGAGGGGGAAGGAAAGAAATTCAGAATCAGCAGATCCAGTGAGAGAGGGTGTCAGGTGCATGTACCTATTCTGCCTCCATGTGAGTCCATGAGGTGGAAAACATTTTTCTGTGTCCTGAATGTAAGCTATAGAAATGATTATTTTAACATTACAGGGCTGTCATGGACAGTCAGATGGAGAAATACAGAAAGCACTTCACCACTCCTTACTGCTTGACTACAGCGCCTCTGAAAATGAAAAGAAAACATGCAAACAGCTTTTCTCCTTGCTTCTCATTTACCTGCTATGTGTTCCTGTTTGGGGCAAATTCCTCTAGATGACGTTGATAAACAATCGTCATCCTCTGGCGTGACCTGGATGCCAACCTCCACGGGATTGGATGCTTTTTTCATCTCGATTGGTGAAGGGGAAGGTGGCTTATCCACAGCTTTTTCTAAGCAGAGGCTGCCATTGCATTGTTTCCGTTTGTGCTCGATAAAAATAAGAATGTCCCCCAATGGGAAGTTCATCTGGCACTGCCCACAGGTGAGGAGGTCATGGTCCCCTTCTGGAGCTCCCAACGGGCCGTGGTCTGGTTCATCATCTGTAAGAATGGCTTCAAGAGGTTCGGCTGTGGTTGGAGAAACAAAAGCATAATTATTAGAGTGCCAGAGAGGAGAGAAAGGGGAAAATACAATCCCAGTCCCATCCCACCCCACCACATCGTACAAAGTGTTTTTAGGCTTCTCTATACAATACTCAGAAAACATGACACAAATTGTATAAGGGTGTGGAGGTTATCAACAAGAAAGCATATTTATCAATGAGGCAAATCATCATCTATTTTTTAAAAACAGTCTGAATTGCAGAACTCCAGGAAAACACACACACGCACACACACATAAACACACACACACACACACACACACACACCAGGTTTGGAAGTTAAGAAAGAATGCAGCTTTCTAAATAAATAGCTAGCACAGGGGACCTAAAGAAAGCTTAAATAATAACTACAAGAAAAATGAGTAACAATATGGATTGAAACCAAATTTGTTTCTTTTTCCCTA
>NW_006159835.1:4326066-4326682 GCF_000334495.1 Tupaia belangeri chinensis | reverse complement strand
ATAAAAGAAAAGGTGAACACACACACACACACACACCCCCTTTGTGTGTGAATGTATATACTCCTAAGTATACAGACATGGCTTCATAAATTAGAAAGCTACTACATCACAGGGAAAACGTGCCACATTTACACTGCCGTAATAAGAAAACGACTGCCTTCACCTGTAAGACGGGTCTAAATAATAATCATAAGGCAGCATAATTCACACTGCCAAAACCTTTCTGATCTCACTCTCAGCAGTGCCACGGAATTAAAGAAATACCAAATTCACCGGCAATTCTTCTCAGACACATTAGCTAAATGGGATACTTCTGAGTACTTAAGAAAATAAGCCAATTAGTCATTTTTTCATTTTGAAGAAAGAAATGCCTAAAATATCCTAAACATGTTTGCATTTGGTGGCATCCATGACAGAAATATCAGAGTGGTCAAGCAAACACCACATATCAGAACAAGGCTGAGAAGTCACTAATGTTGTCAAAGTTGACAAATTTTCTGAATGAGCTCCAAAACACTTCATTACGGGACTATTTCTGCACACATAATCACCAGCGGATGGTATAACCAGGTAGACGCGTCTGTCTTTCCTGTTTGCCTCCCCCCCCCCAACTTTG
>NW_006159835.1:4321458-4325715 GCF_000334495.1 Tupaia belangeri chinensis | reverse complement strand
GTCTATTGTGCCAAAGAATAAAAGAAAAGGTGAACACACACACACACACACACCCCCTTTGTGTGTGAATGTATATACTCCTAAGTATACAGACATGGCTTCATAAATTAGAAAGCTACTACATCACAGGGAAAACGTGCCACATTTACACTGCCGTAATAAGAAAACGACTGCCTTCACCTGTAAGACGGGTCTAAATAATAATCATAAGGCAGCATAATTCACACTGCCAAAACCTTTCTGATCTCACTCTCAGCAGTGCCACGGAATTAAAGAAATACCAAATTCACCGGCAATTCTTCTCAGACACATTAGCTAAATGGGATACTTCTGAGTACTTAAGAAAATAAGCCAATTAGTCATTTTTTCATTTTGAAGAAAGAAATGCCTAAAATATCCTAAACATGTTTGCATTTGGTGGCATCCATGACAGAAATATCAGAGTGGTCAAGCAAACACCACATATCAGAACAAGGCTGAGAAGTCACTAATGTTGTCAAAGTTGACAAATTTTCTGAATGAGCTCCAAAACACTTCATTACGGGACTATTTCTGCACACATAATCACCAGCGGATGGTATAACCAGGTAGACGCGTCTGTCTTTCCTGTTTGCCTCCCCCCCCCAACTTTGCACCAAAATACTCCAGTATCTGTTTAAACAGCTTCTACCTTTTTTTAACTTTCCAAAGGGGAAACAAGAGTTGGTAAGTCTCTGCTCATGAACTCATGCTTTCTCTACCGGATTAAACACACACACACACACACACACACACACACAAAATACCAAACACATCCAGGATGCTTCCAGTTAATAAAACCGAAGCAGAAAATGTACAAGTCTTAAACAGTTAATCAGTCTGACCTTCTTTAGCAAGCTGCCAATTTCACATTTAATGAACTTAAAGCCACAGAGAATCAAAAAATAGATTTTAATTTGAGTGTAGAATATTGGAACAGATTTGATAAAGTGCAAAAATCCAGTGAACTCAGGTTAAATTTATTTCAACCCTACCCAGGCTGGATATTGAGGGGGAAGATCTGGAGTAACTCCCAGATGTGCTGGGTGAAATAATATTGAGAGAGCCCTGCCTAGCTGCACCTGTGCTCAACTAGGACATGTCATCATTTCTAGCCTCTGGTACTCCTCCTAATTTAACATAAGGTCACCACAGGAATATGAAGGTTATATTCCTACTAATGAAGACAGCAAAGTGAGCACTTACATTTTTTGCCCAACACACTGACCAAAAGATAAAAACAGAATACACATGCATACCTTTCAAATAAAAGGCAAGCGGATACGCTCCTGCATTGTGCCTTTATGTCATTTTTCTCCTACATTTCCTTTCATTTTAACCAAGTGAGGACTTGAATAGGAAGTCATCCTCCAAGATCCCTGCTATGTGAATTAAGGATTTTAAGTACACATTGACAAATGCAGCTTTTCTTTCTTTCTTTTTTTTTTTTTTTTGGTATGGCAATAACTACGAGTTCTGAGCTTTATAGATTGAAGGAAGATGCAGGAAATATATTAAAGTTAGTAATATGTGAAACCTTTGCAAAAACATTTTTTAATTCTACCATTAAGATCCTTTTTTTTTTTTTAATTCCCAAGGCCTGACACATTTCTGAAAGTGGTTATTATTTAGGAGCAAAAGAAAATATACTCCTAGGTATCAAACAGTTAAAGGGAATTCGGAGGGAATTCGGTACAAAACAGACTTGGTTAAAGTCTTCTAAATGTAGTGACTGAACTGATTTACAATCAAAACCAGGAAATGAAGTGGTAATTCAGAGGTTGCTGATTACACCTCCACATTTCACCTAATTAATTTTATAGGAGGCAAAGTTCTTGAAAATAACAAGATGATCAAATGTACAGATATAAAACCTGTAACCTCAACATTTTCTATGCTCTTAACGTAAATTATTGCTAATTAACAAGAATTATATCCTAACGTATGAAATACGTTTAACATCGGGCTCCTTGCAAAACATTTGGCTGGTGACGTGCAGACAAATATCAAAACGTGTTTTTATTATTGCTGCTATATTATTTAAAAACCATGCGAAGTGGGTCACAAAGAAAATATGAAAATACAGTTCTCTTGGTGTACTCGACTGATTTGCATTGACATCTTTTCTCAGTGGCAATCAACATTTCCTTTCTGGGCATCTGACAATTTCTCTGTATTTTCATGCAAATTCCTCTTTTTCCTTCTAACCTCAGCCATTTTACCCCCTCCCTCAATTCAACTCCATCCTCCTTCACCCCTACAATAACCATAGCTTCTAAGCTCAGGCCTAAACTCTGGCTACAAAGCAGGGAGTCCTCGATTGAAGTGGAAGGGAGTGGGCAAATAATCATAATAATTAGCCGCGAATTCTCTCTACAAGGGGGAGGAAGAAATGGAAAATAAAATGGCTCTGCATTCACACTGCAAGGCAGACTGAAACGTCTCAATCTCAATGTCTCAGCGGCAAACTGAGATCTCTTTCCTCTCTGTTGTTGCAAAGGAATAAATTCTCAAGGGAAAAAAGAGAAAGAAGGAAAAAAGAAAAGACAGGAAAAAAGCCTTGGAAGAAATGTCGGGAAGGAGTAGGGAAAGAAAGCGGCTGAGGGAGGGGGAGGGGCAAAGGAGAGGTGTCTTCAAGTTTGCTTTCCAGGACCTTCCCCTGGTCTTCACAGGGTAAAGTACCAAACAGAGGCTGAAATGCAGAGGGGGAAAAGCAAAGAAACAAAAGCGAAGCCAGGGGCTACAGGCCGGGCCAGATGGCGGGGCAGGAGTGGGCCGCGCTGAAAGTGAAGTTGGGCGCCGGGACTTGAGGCACAAGCACAAAGCACGCTGGCTTGCTAGCTTGAGCCGCGCCTGCTACGAACACGTGCTGCGGCCCCGCAGGACCTTGGGGTCGGAGACCGGTAGACAGCGGGCAGCCAGGGGGCCCCGGCCGCCGCCTCCACGACGGTGCGGCCGGGCCACGGGGCTAGCTAGTGGTGAGAAAGGAAACGAGGTTTGGAAAACTCAGCTGGATAACCCGGTGCAGTGTCGGTATAACTACACGCACCCCAAGCGTGGGTCCAGAAATTCATTCTGTGTCCACCCGCTTACACTTCTTACTTTCATAGACCTCCGCGAATGCATTTCCCCCCGCAATTCTAGGCATCCGCGTGCGCGCGGTGGCGGCTGCGGTTATTCATTATTAATGACGCTGCTTGCCCGCATCATTATGATGATAACTATTACTATTGTTGTGATTTCGGGCTCCGAGGCGAAAGCTGCGGGAGCCAGGAAGGGGGCGGGGGGAGGCTGTCCGGCTGCGTGGGGCTGCAGAGCGATGCAGCAAGCTGGCCGCGGCAGCCGAGGCTGTGCTTTGCGTGGGGGAGAGAGGGTGGAAGAAGTGAACCTGGAGTCCAAGTGCAAACTTGCCATAGCCCTTCCTTCGTCCCTGCCCCGAAGTCCAAGAGCGCGCGCTCCCTGTTCCTCGCTACCAAAATGCCCGCCCCGAAAGAGAGCGAAAACTGCACTCGGATCCGCGCCCAGAGTGCGATGGTTTCTGCTCGCGCACGGGGGTGTCGGCAGCGTGCCCCGGCGTTTCTCTGTAGCCCAGGCCAGAGTATTTTTAAAGTCAAAGTGAAGAACAAAGACATAAGGGGTGAGGGGTGGGGGGAAGAAAGGGAATTCAGCCTAACCGTACGTTCCCCCCACCCCCACCTTCTCAAAGCTCGTCCCTCCCCGGCCGAGAAACGCCGGGCAGGGGGTGGGGGAGGCTCTGGTACAGGTTCAAGTTCGCTGAGCTTTCTTGATCTTGTTCTGCCTCCTAGCGACCGAATGGCTCCTCAGCCCACGTAGCGGGAGGGGGTGTCCTGAGGACCGGTATGGCTCCCGCCCCTTCTGCGCACCCAGAAAATGAGTTAAGGAGCAACCCCCGCACACACCCCCACAAACTTGCACTTTAACCCACTTCCCGCACCGGGATAAGAAGTGGGGACTAACCCTCCCAGCCAGGAGTGTCCCGAGATGGACCTAAGAGGGATAGAAGTACGAGGGAGCAGCTCGGACTGTGCTCCGGGTCCGTCCTTTGAGCCCCCACTGCATCCTTCCAAAGAAGGGCCCGGCTTTCCCGAGTCCTGCGAACACTGCCCTTCCTTCCCGCCGGTACCTGGCCGGGCTGTAACTTCACACCGCCGCGCGCCGCGTCTGCTCCGCATCCGGCGCGGCCGGGGGAGTGGGGGGCGGGGGAGAGCGGCGGGGGGG
>NW_006159835.1:4319612-4321413 GCF_000334495.1 Tupaia belangeri chinensis | reverse complement strand
ATATATATATATATATATATATATTCTTTTAAAACTGCATCAAAAATTAAAATAAGAATCATGAATTGGGGGTGGGGATACTGATGCGAGCCCTCTCACGCCTTTCTTTCGCTTGCTGCCAAACTTTTCCTAAGTGCCCACTGCCCGCTTTTCAGACGCACTCGGCCTGAGAAAGCCACCCCCCCTCCCCTTAGTAGACTCGCAAGGTCCCCTCTGACTAAGCCAGGCTCAAGGCTGAGGCCAAGAACCCAAGGGTGGGGTGCGCAGGGTCCTGGCTTCCAGCACCTCCAAAATGTACACTCGAACACACTACACACACACACACACACACACACACACCAAAACACACACCTGGCCTCGCTCAGGCGCAGGAAACTGGTAGCCAGACCCGGTGGGAGGGGGGGCAGAGAAAGCACGTGGTGACCTCCCCAGCCGTCAGGAGCTGTAGAGACGACGTCTGAGAGTACCTTTGGCGGAGGGGAGGGGGCACGCGGGACGCGCTTTTACAGTTGCATTACAAAATAAAAATGCTTTGCAAAGCCGAGTTTCACCCAGCCGATTTTGCAGTCTTGGGAGGTCGGGAGGAGGTCTTAGCATTGTGCTAGGGGCTTACCGCGGCGAGGTCGGGCGAGGCCCGGGCGAGGCCGGGCCGCCGCTGCCGCCGCCTGTTCCCGGGCCGCTGCGCCGCGCTCGGTCCTCTGTCTGTTTGTTGGCAGGAGGCTCCCGCACACGCGGTGCTTGTAAACATTCAGACACGAGATTTTTCCCAATCAAAATCCACTTCCACTTTTTTTGAAAATCTTCCAAAAAATGGTAAGAGGAGGGAGTTCCTCGCTCCCTCTCCTAGCTGCTGGCGCTCTTAAGTTTGCGACTGAAGGGGTTTGGGGGAAGGAGGTGACTTTATTTATTTTTTTCTATTAGAGATTGTAAGAATTTTGCAGGGGCGGTGGGGGCGCGGGAGGGCAAGCGCGAGGAGCCGCCACAAAAGGCAACGGGACAAACATCCACCTCGGGCCGGAACAAAAGGCGGCAGCGCCGGCGGAGTCTCCCGTCCTCCCTAGTCACCCGGCTCTCCCCGCCGCCGCGGCCCCTGTTCCTATTCCGCAGACTCGCGAGCACCGGGGACCCCTTCCACAGTCCCACTTTCTCACTATTGTGGGGATGACTACTTTCCTCCCGGTGCACACTTGACCATGAGCGCGCCGGTGTCCAAGGGCCAGTCGTACCTCTTTCTCTAGGAGAATTGTTTTTTTCGACTTGGACTCCCTCCCTTTCTCCCCCCATTTTCATACGGTGAGTGGAAGCACCCCCCTTTTCCCCTTCAGCTCCCACCCCCAGGTCTGCCTGTGAGTTGTTCGCATCCTTTGGCATTGTTCATTATTTTGCAAAACTGGGGGCGAAAATCATTGCATTCCTTTTCGAAAAGAGAAATAAAGCCGCGGAAAGAAGGAAAGAGGAGTCAAATTTCTGTAAAATTAAATAAAATTAAAAGGTGCGTGCTATCTTAAAAGTGCACACACAGCTATGGTTCGAGAAGAGATGAGGGTTTTTACCCCTTTTAATATCTTTTACCTCCATGCACGAAGGTTTTCCTGGTGAAAAATTTTAAAATGCATGCACACACCCCTCTCTCCCTTGCTCTTGCTTCTCGTCCTGCGCGCTCTCGTGATTATTAATAATTATTATTACTATTATTGGGTTACTTACGCGAGAATTCCCGTTTGCTTAAGTGCTGGGGTTTGCCTTGCTTGCGGCGAGACATGGTGGGCTGCGGGGCGGGCGGCGGCGGCGGCGGCGGCGG
>NW_006159835.1:4319175-4319442 GCF_000334495.1 Tupaia belangeri chinensis | reverse complement strand
TAAAAAAATAAAAAAAAAAAAAAAGAGAGAGAGAGAGAGAAGAGAGATAGAGGGAGAGAGAGAGAGAGATGAAAAAAATGGCAAAAGCCCCCCTGAGCTGCAAGTTCAAGTGCGGACGTGACGTCCCTGCGAACTTGAACGTCAGGAGTCTGGATGGACAGAGACACACAAAACATGGGCAGGGCGAGCAGGAGAGAAGGGGAGGAGGGAAGGGGAAGCTCACACCAATGGACACACATCAGGGGCTGGACATGAAAAAGAGACCAG
>NW_006159835.1:4299054-4319072 GCF_000334495.1 Tupaia belangeri chinensis | reverse complement strand
GGGGTGTGGGGGGGAGCAAGACGAGCGCCCTGCTCCCCCCCACACGCGGACCCTAAAATGAAAGAGTATTTTTAAAAAGAAAAGCACGAGTGCACTGGGAGGCTGCAGCCCAAGGCCGGGAAGCGCGGGCGGAGGGAAGCCAGGTAGAGTTGCTCCCGGACACCCTCCTCCGTGCGCACACCCACTTCCCCTCCCCGCCGCCGCGCTCGTTCCCCGCGTGCGGACGCCCGGGGCCGAAGTGAAAGCCCGAGCCCGCGGCTGCGCTCGGGAAACTTTGCCAGAAGAGAAGATAGCAAAGAAAAATCACCCGAAGTTGAGAGCTGAGCCTCCAAGTTACAGCTCTGCAGCGGGCGAGGGGAGGCGGGAGGGAGTGCGCGGCGAAGTAGAATCCAGCCCAAGTTTGGAGGGTTGCGGGTCCGGAAGGGCAGTGTCGGGGCCTCCCGGAGCCCGGCGGCCTGGAGGGAGGGGGCTGGAGGCAGGGAAGCGGCGCCGGCCAGGGCCCGAGGGCCAGGAGGGTACCCCCAAGACCGAGCCCGGGACCGGGGAGCTGAGCGCCTTGACTAGCGACTAGGTCTGAATGCAACTGGAAGCACCGAGTCCCTGACTCCCAAGGGTCGCAGAGGGAGAGAGAAGCAAGGAATAAAGAACGAGGAGCCAGAGTCCGGGAGCGTTCAGGCCCCGAGAGGGGAGCGCCCGGAGACTGGGCGAGAGGCGCCTAGGCGTCCACCTCTTCCAGTGGACGAGGGCCGCAGGACAAAGCGCTGGTAGTCTCGGGAGTCCCAATCCCTGAGAACGTGCTCCCAGCACCGCTGGGGGTCCCTGACCCAGTCCCAGGGAGGGACACACCCCCTCCCACCCCACAGCAACTGCAAAAACACAGAGATGGAAAGAAAATGTTTCTTATGGGCAGAGCCCAACTGTTCGTGTCCTGTTACTCAGGGAAAGAAAATTGGGAATAGAGAGAGCGACTTGGCTCGCTGGAGCAGCGTGAGGCCACTGTGGTGAGGTGACCGCTCCAGGTCAGCGCCGCGCTCCTTTGGTCACCCCCGGCCTAGGCGCACACCCGGAGCTCACGCATGCCGGCGCCCGCACCCTTCTCTCTCCTTTCTGTAGCGTTCCCTGGAATTTAGGGAAGACCTGTTGGAAATAAACCCCTGTCTCTTTAATGCACACACGCACACACACGCGCGCTGCCGCTGTCAAAAAGCGGGCTTCACTCTGGCGTGGGATACTTTCAGTTTTACGTAAAATGTACAGCAACAGCACCCCCTGCGATTGGAAAGTTTATTCAGAAACGTGCCTGCAAAGTCCCCCGGCGTCTCCCGCCTCCCAGCCTCCCTGCCTGCCTGCACCGCCCTGCAGCCGCCGCCGCCGCCAACGGAAACGTGGGGAGTGCAGGGTGGAGACGGGTGGCCGCTGTCCGCGAGACCCTGAGCTGCAGGTGGACGTGTGTGAGTGTGTGTGTAGAGCGAGAAGCCTTCTTTCCCTCTCCTCTGAGCAGCCCCACAACCCCTCCTGTCTTCGCATCCCCCTGCTCAAAGGGGTCTCCTTTCGGTAACTGTCCCCACCCGGCAGGGGGCTTTATTGTTTTAAGCGAGAGCCGGGGGCTTGCAGACGCGTTCACCCACCTCCCAGCCTCGCAGGCAAGCGGCTGCTTATTCCTCTGTCGTCTTAGTAAAGTTTCAAACCTACTGGAAAATGACTGGCTTGCCTAGCTCGGCGAAGCTTCGGGCCCCTCTAAGGAAGAAAAGGAGATTTTAATGCTCAGCCTTAGGAGAGATGTGGGCTGGACTGGGTTGGTGTGAATGTGGGTGGTGGTGGTTACTGTTTCCCTCCAGTTTAGGGGGGTGGGGGTGGGGGACCTCAAATTCTATTGAAGAAGCAGTTAGATTCCCTTGCAGTAAAGCTCCATAGCCTGTGCACACACCATTTCCCCTTTCCATTGAGTTCTTCAGAGCAGGTCAGCAACTCTCTTCCACTACTGTCTGTTTTTGGTTTGGTTTGGTTTTTCTCATTTTAAACCAGCTAGGGGCCACCAAATAAATGTCTTGGGGGCGTGGGGGAAGGCTGGACTAAGTGAGGGGTAGTTAGAGTGAAGTTGAGGAGAGGGAAGAAAAAAGTGCAGCTGGCAGGCCTTTGAAAAATAAATACTATATCAATAAAAGCTTTTCAGGTAACAATAGTGAGTCAGATTATTTTGAAACCAGCCTTTTCAGATTTGAATATTGTTCCCATCCATCTATAAAAGTCCATATACAGAGAAGATATATAAATGAGCGACTATATCAAAGAAATATATATGTATGTGCGTGTGTGTGTGTGTGATTTATATATAATGGTGTGTATAAAGCCTTTCAGGGTTGGCTGTAGTGTAAAAAGTAATGACTTTATTACCTCTGAAAGGTTCTGTGGTTCACATTTAACAGTCTTCTGAATTACAATTCATTACACAATTGTGTGCTCTCTAAAACCGGCACCCTGTCAGGGCCGCTATCTGTGGTTATTTCCAATAAATAACTGGCAACATTTTATTGATTTTCTTTTTTAAAAAATCATAGGAAATTAAGCACTTAGTTACAAGTAGGTCTGCTATGTTATTGCACTTATTTCAGATTCCGGGGGGTTCCTTCCGAAACCACATCTTAAAACATACATTAAAAAGCCAGTTTTGCAGCTGCTTTCCCTGGGTGCCAATGGCGAGGTGAGCAGCGACGTTTTCACCATTAACATATATTTAATTTTACCATCATAAAATGCCCAGAGTGAAACGGGAACTGCCCTCCGCCCCGCCCCTCCCCCAGCCAGATTTCACCCAGTCCGGAAAGCCAGGGTTGTGTATCGGCATTTGATCCCGCCTAGTCGCGGGCCCCCTCCCCATCCTTCACGCTTTCTGCTACGGGTGACGCCCCCCCTCGGTGCTGGATGCTCGCTAAAGTGCCCCAAAGTGGGGGAGGGGGAGTTGAATGTGTGTGTAAAGAAATAAAAACGTGTTGTTTTAAGAGGCTTAAAAATATTACATAAGTATTGATTAATGATGCAGGTGGTTTTGTAGAGGGAGGTGAAAGGTCACTTTAAACGCGCACACTTGGATACATAATAAGTATATTTACCTTTCCAGAAGTGGCTTTTAGAAAGTAATAAATTTATGACAACGTTAAAATTATTTTCTGGCCGTTCTGGTAACTTCGTTTGGAGCTGTGGAACCTTTGCTGCTTCCATTGAGAGGGTAATTACGGTCCGCGGGCTCTTTCTCAAACCTTGGGTGACGACACTGCGTGCAAACTCCAGGCCAACTAACGACCCTACCCCTCCTCTCCTCCCCCTTTTTATCTTGCCCGCGGAGGAGCCTCCCCAGGACTTCCTGCAGTATATATTCTGCCTCTGATCTCCGTACTTAATAGCCAAGTCCTGGTTTATGCTTTATAATGTGTTGACAAGTTTTCTAACAGACTTTCTGAAATAATGCACATATATTCACGTCGGTTAGAAACCCACCGTATTTTTAGAGTCGAGTAGATCTATACCCTAATGCAGTGAGAGAGTGTAAATCATAGAGGATTTCATAGTCCTTTCAGTAGTTTTCGGTATGAAGTATGAGCCGTGTGGCCTCCAGACGTAACCTTTTAGAAAAAAAGACAGTGCTTTTATTTTATGGTGTAAAGTGCTTTTAGCTCCGGGGCTCTGAACGTGAATGTGGTCAACAAACAGCTCGGAGAGGGAGACTTAATACAGTCCCAGCCCTTATGCCGAGGATCGCCTGGCGCGGGGAACTTGGGCTGAGCTGGAGAACGAAGGGTTAAAAGGTCTGTCTCGTTGGAAACTACAAGATTAAAATAAAATATTCACTGTCTGCCTTTAGGGGGAAACACCTTTACAGACTTAAAGATAAATATATAAATGACTGAATGAATGATTAAAAATACAATCACTCCCACCTTGCTTTTTCCTTCATTTTTTTCTCTTTTTTTAGTCTTTTCTTTTTTCTTTTTTTCCTTGTTCCTCATCGGCATATTAGAAAACAGACAATGAGCAATCATCTTCCAAAAAATAAAACTTAGGTTTGGGTTCTACACTTTTTTCCCCCATCTGGGGCTCTTGAGGTGGGAATGCTAGTCTGTGGTTAAAACAAAGGGATAATGAAGAAAAAAGGGCAGGGGGTTGTGCTTGAGGACAGGGGAAGGCTTTTTCCTCTCTTCTCCAGTGTGACCCAGAGCTTGGGACCTAAAGAGGTCCATGGAGGGACGTGTCTACACCTTCTGCGAAGACACATTCTTCCCCAAGTGGCACCTTTCTGGAGGCTCTCTGGCCTTTGGCTACCTCGCAGAGTGCTTCATATACCTAGATGGACCTATCCCAAAAAAGAAAGAAAGAAAAAAGAAAATGAAAAAAAAGGAAGAAAAGAAGAGAGAAAGGGAGGGAGGGAATGAAGGAGCTGCCTCTCCCCTAAGTGCATCTGCACTTCCGTGCTGCTGGGTGCTGAGTCAGTAATGCATGGGGAGGGGCACGATAGTCTCACAATTAAGTCTGGGGCCCCTTTGAAGAGATAAGGAGTTCTGGTAAGAACCCTTAAATTAAGAAATATTTCATTTAACTTTCTAACGTTGACGTCAAAGACATATAGGTGCTGGGCAATGCTGCCAGTTCAGAGAATGCACTGCATACAGTAGAAACTCAATAAATGACCTGAGTGAATAAATTAATGAAGTCTATCCCCCCACACATGAACCCAGCAGAACCATCTAAATCCTATTTATTATTCCCCAAACCAATAGACTTGATCAGGCCACTCTATAGGAAGAGTGCATTTAAGCCCTAAAGTGATTCCTACCAAGGATGGTGAACTCCAAAAAGATGATCCCAAGTGAACAGTTAACAATATAATCCAAGATATTCCCAACATCTCCAGTAGCCAACATTATCATAGATCTTCCAAATAAGCTGGTACCAAGAACCCAGTATCAAATGATCCATTTTTTTTTTAACATTGCTTTTTGGATATGCACAAATCTGCTTTACTAAATGAGAACACCTATAAAGGGGGAAAGTGCAACCAAAAATAAAAGATATTTCAAAACTAGATTCTTTCTGCCCACCCACCCTCCATGAATCTTGCTTCGACAAGGGAATAATTGTTCAATACACGTTTTTCACACCCAATCTTAGAAACCTTCACCTATTTGCCTTTTTTTTTTTTAATAAATAAAAGGAAAAACAACACACACACACACACACACACACATACATACATCTGGTCTGACATTTTGTACAGCAAGTTTCAGCCCAATGTGATTTAAAACAATGTGAGTTAAAAACCTCTTAAAATTTGGGTTTATAATGGAAACGCTGACAGACTCTTAATTATAGCAGCCCTGCCAGACACTGCTATAATGAAATAGTTGTGCTTTCATTACTATAGAGGCACTATAGTTAAGGGTCTGTCAGTGTTTCTATTATAAACCCCAAGTTTAAGAGGTTTATAACATGGGCTATTTAAATGGCACTGGGTGGAATTCAAGTTATCAGTCCAGATGTGAAGTTGTTTTATAAAAGGCGGAATAACTCAGTTGAGAAGGCTTTCGGATCTCCTTTCTCTCTCTCTCTCTCTCTCTCTCTCTCTCTCTCTCTCACACACACACACACACACACACATACATACACTCACGCATACAGAACATTGAAGAAATAATTTTTAGTGCTTTCAGATGGTCTTATTGCCAACTTCTAGCTATGACTTCACTGTCTAAAAGGAAATTTTATAGGCAGTTAGTCCTTTATTTGGACAAGACTTTTTTCTATTATTACAAGTTTTTATTATTTTATTATCCTGAAGTATGTATGTGTGTGGTGATTTAAAAATCAGGGCTGTATACCAGGAAATGTTGAAACATATGTATACACAGAGACATACAATCTGTGTTAGATTCTGATGAAAAAGCTTGAATTTACCAACGAGGAGAAATAAAGCGCCTGAAATCTTGATTTCATCTATCAACCTTGTAGTGAAAATAAAACAGCGTGTATTGCCATAAAAGTTGTAACTTTCCTGTATCACTTGGTTTGTTGGGAGAGCAACATCTAGCCTGATGCAGTCAGCACTGAGCTACCCAGGAACTACCATATATTCCTTTGCTTAACTTTGTTGACATATTAGAGAAGAATTTGCCTTGAATTATCAATGCACCAGAGCTTTGAACTATGCACTATTAGGGACCAGCAGATGGCATAATGGTAACGTCACTGGACTCTCACATAGTTGACCAGTTTGAGTCCTGGATCAGGTGATTTAAACTCACACCTGGCGTGTGTGCGTGTGTGCCCAAAATCCTGATAGGAGAATTGAAGAAGGGATTGTGGCTTGACCATCCCCCCGGGACGTGATTTCTAACTTTTTGTCTCTCTGGTGAGCATGCATGCCCTATAGCGAAAATCTCTCTCTCAAAAAAAGAAAGAAACACATACTATTAATCTGGTATATCACCACCACAGTATATAATGTATAATAATTAGTGTTTGTTCGTGATGATGTGGCTTATACTGATTGTGGTAATGGTGAGGAAAGTGACTGTGTGAGAGGTGGTGGTAATGATATTGATGGTGATAATGGTGGAGATGGTAGTGGTAACTGTAGTGGTGGGTGGTGGTGGTGGTTTCTCAAATTAATATGTCCACCAGAGGGCAGTAGAAATAGGATGAAAGATGGAATAAGGTAAGACATTCAGCTCCTTGCTTCAATTCCTGATGCTTTAGAAAAACCATTCCATAGAGATCAGGTGAGACTTGAAGTTTTCACACGCATGTATCTCTGTGGCCCTCCTACCAAGATGCAGCCTTGGCTGGGTGCTCCTGGCAGGCTCTACAGTCCCTGACTTCACATGGAAAGACCCACCGAGAAAATATTGAACATCTACATTTAGAAGCCTCTTCACTTCCAGAAGATCAGTTCCTTTTCTCTGTGTTTTTGTTTTTGTTTTTGTTTTTGTTTTCCTGATTAGGCTCAGACCACCAAATTAAGCTACCCAGTCCCATAAAACTTTGAAAATTCTCACTTCGTAATAGCTTTAGTTGATCTCCTTTGGAATCAGCTGGATAGCAAAAGAGAAGCAGACATCAAAACATGTCACCAGGCACTAGTTAGTTCCTTTTCTGCCAGTTTCTCAGAAACCCCACAAATGCCTACCCTCATGACCACTTCACATGTATGGCAATCAATCCCAGAGAGCACTGAGTAGCTAACTCTACCTCTGGCCCCTTTTCTGCAAATAAAGACACTTTTTTTTTTTTCTCTGATAGTCATAAGTCTCTCTCTCTCTTTTCTTGCCAAATTTTCAGCAAAGGTGAGTTTTCTAGGTTAAAAAACAAAACAAAACAAAAAGTGCCTATCCCTTTCTCATCTTTCTTTAGCAGATTGGTAGTGAGTAAACAAGTCTCTTTTAGTCCTTTTTCTTGTATACAACTTGCCTACTTTCTCTCTTTCTTAGGAAAAAAAGAATTCCTACATAAGGCCAGCTGTCTAAATCTCCAGATTCCTATAAAATGAAGAATCTGGTCCTAAGAATTGTTATTCTTTCTTTCTTTATGGAGTACCATACCGAGCAGACATGAGATGTGGTCCCTGCTTTTGAATTTTTTTTTTTAAAAAAAAGACACTAAGACACATATACACAAGGACAAGCATGTCACGTAAAGTTCACAAGTCACATGTGCCAGAGCCGTACAGATGCACACATTAGCCTGGCGTCCCACAGCCGTAGCTCCCCATTGCTGATCTGAACAGCTCTCAGCCTGCAGGAAGGGTCTGTGTGAAGCCACGCGGCTCTGGTCACTCTCACTCCAGCTTCTTGCTTTTTGGAGAAAGAACTTGGTTTTCCCAGAAGGGAGAATGATAAATAATGACGATTGGTCATGGATATTTTGTGATCATCTGTTGTTTTCACAGTTTTTATAATAAAATCAAATATAATAGCTTAACGAGTTACTTTGGACACACGAGCTTTCTGGACTGCTGCTTATATTACAGACCATTCCTCGCAGGTGTTTGTGACTATGTCATGTTTAAGATGACATCCTATCGATTCTCCAACACTTAGTAGGCAGCTGATACCTTCGTTAAATCAAGGATTGAATCACCTTAATGCATTTTCAATTGCTGCTGGTGGTGAAGAAGACATAGGTATTTGTGTCTGCTCACTAATAAATGATTTAAATAGTGGAAAATTATATTACTTCACTTTTTAAGTGGTACATATGGGGCATTGGCACTGCTTTCTAACCACTATTATAAACTGCATGCCTGTTTGCATTGGGTAGAAATACCTGCATGTCTCTGTGTATATGTCATATAATGACTTACGCCATAAAAGTCACTACGTTACCCAAATCCTGAGTTGTTAGTGCTTTTAGGGTACAGCCTCTGTCATTTTCATCTTTTTCTCCCTCACCAAGTAGGACCTTAGAAAAATGTCTGGCAGGCGACTAAACACTTATAAAGGAGACCACTTAGGGATTCCCAGGAACTTCAAACTCCTATCTGCCATAGATAAAATGTCCTTTTTATTGTTCTCAATTCTCAGGTTTTGAAATGCAATAAAAAATTCAAACAGCCAAATTCCAAGTGCCCTATAACACAGGATAACTCTGAGAGATTAATTCTGGAGCCTGAATCTCTAGATACTACCTTCTTTAAATATCAAACCCTGTTTTAGCTGGTTCTCATTTAAAACAGGCAACCCCCCTTCCGCCACCTCCAAACAGTGAATTGTGTACCCTGGCTCAGGAAGCGAAGGAAATACCTGCGTGTACTCTTCAACTTCAAATGTGATAGGAAAAGAATCATGACTCTCCTTTCTCAAAATAGCGAATTTGGAACTCGGAGCTTAATTAGGAGGAAAAGCATGAAATCAGTAGGTTTTCAAAATAAACTCTACTTCTGACTAAATAAATTAGAAGGGAAAAGCATATACGTTAATTATTTGAATATTAAGCACATAAATGGATTTGGTCGAAGACTGTAGATCTTTTGCACGTATTGATTCAAAGTTTATAGAAATTTAAAAATAAGTTTACTTTAAAACATGTTTTATTAGAAGTCAGTTCTCTTTAATGGTAATTTGTAACTCTCATTTTTTTCTTTTATTTTAGCAAAAATACGTAAATCAAACTGAGAAACAACCTCATCTAAAAAGGAACTACTTATTTTTTTCATCAATATGACATCAGCTTTACCAATGTCTTTAAAATTCTAAAATGAATTGTTTATTTCCACTGATCTTCACATTGAAGGACTTCAGTTTCTCCCGATTAATGTGACAAAAGGAAGCTGTGTTACCCTCATTTAGATTGACATAACAGCCTTATAGAAACACCCAAAATGAATGACAATCCTAAAAAGTTGTAATTCACCACTTCCAATTTTTAAACATTTTAGAAGACAGATTTTCACTATGGGAGCTAAAAAGGTTTAAAAAAAAAAGGCCTTAATTTCAGTTGATACATTTTCTTATTTTTCTAGGGATGTCAGATTGATCAGCAGCAAGGCAATACATATTAATCTTTAAATACATGTATATGTGTGTGCGTGTGTGTGTGCATGTATATATATATATATATGTATGTGTATATATATATATATATATATGTGTATATATATATATACACATATATATATATATATATATACACATACATATATATATATATATAACATAATGCCAAATGCTTCAACATTGTAAGTAAACTTGCACTGGAATAATAAGATGATGGCAGTAATTACTTTAATGAGTTTCCCCAGTCAGAATAACACACAGCTGTATCACCTAACGCTCATGGAAAGCTAGCATACACGTACACGAACTGCTGTGGTGACTAATGTGTGATAAGAGAATCCTTTTGCTTGCAGTTTGGGCATTTATGTCACCATGTATTATTGATAGAGCATATTATTTTTCCTACATGGTGTCTTTATTATGTAAAGTCTAATTGCAGGGAAAAAATATTTTTATCCTCTTGGTTTTGATAGGCATTTCTATAGAAAGGGTGAAATGGAGAGAAGGCAGGGTATTATGGAACTCCACGGTCACTAAGGGGGTTTGCTGATGCTTCCGGATATCAGTTCTAGGAGCTCTGTACACTGGTCTTTCAGGAGGAAAGGAAATCACGTACAATAGACTCGTGGTACAGTGAGAATGAGGTTCTGATGAAGATACACAGGAGCAGGACGACTCCGAATTGAAGCTTCAGCCCTCATTTTCCCTAAACATTCCTGCGCTGCGATTTCCCCAACTAAAGAGTGTCTGAAATCTCTCACTGAGACAAACCGCCTGATAACACAGCATATTAACTGCACCTAGGTCCTGAGGTAAAGATCAGATCAGATTTTTTCTGGGTGTAATTTTAATTACGATGCTTACTTGGGTGAAGTATTTTTCAAGCAAGCAAGCTAAGTAACAAAAACCTGCCTTCTAGAACCAGACAAGCCAGAGTGTCTAGACCATGTACAGTTTCCACAAAGAAGGTCAAAAAGGGCTGAAAGAAAAGGTGTATCAAAGGTATCCTTGGAACCCAGAGCCAATAAAAACGAAACTATTCTCTTCTGAGACCTAATTAACTTTTATATCCAAAGGTACACTGCACATTTGTTCATTGCTTATGACGAGGACTAAAAAAATATATGTGCCATGGAACTAGGCTTTTAAATGATCTATTGGGTGGCTTTTCCTTGCCTGTGAGGAATTTTCTGTTCTTTAGAGGGAGTCAGTGAATGAATAAGTCAGTCTATGCTGATTACTTTTTTCTCAAAATGTTAAGTATTTTCCTATAGCTATGTTCAAGGAATCAGGGACTTAGTCCTGTAACTTCCAAAATATTCCCTTCAAATCCTAAAACAAAACCAAGACAACAATGTTCGGGAAACACACTTTGTGCTATGGGCTTGGCAAGGATTAGTCTCCTATTAGAGTCACTGTTTCTATATGATCCTTTTTCATGTTTTAAAGGAGGATATATATTTTTCTGTTACCTTTTCTGACTGTAAAGCAATCACGGGAACCTGCAGGAGGCACCATAAATATGCAAATTTCGGAGAGATAACGTTTTCAGTGGTTATGCCTCCTAGTAGCAAGGGAAGCCAGAAAGTGAGCTGCCTACTTCCTAGTCATTCCTATGTTGGTGGTGCCCCCTGCTGCAATCACAGGTTGTCCGAGGAAGGGAGGATAAAATTCGGGAGCATTTAGATCTTCTTAATACGTGAAAGAAATGCCCACGACTCCTGCTCCAGGAACAGCCATACCTGACTTCAGAGTTCCTCCCGCCAGCCACAGTCCCACTTTAAACACTTTCCCTACCCCCCAAATTTGGAAGATTCGCTTTTTCCCCCTTCCACACCTTTAAATACGCCAGTTACACAGAGAGAGAGAGAGAGAGATTCTCAAAAACCACACCTTGCCGAGACCCAAAACAGCATTTTCAAAGAATGAAATGTTCGAAGAATTTCCTAGAGGACATCTCATGATAATAAGTTCTGAATTAGAAGACTATCCTGCTACCCACTAGGACATCGGAGCGGAAAGGGAAAAGTTGGTGTTAACAGCCTGTGGAGCCATTACGCAGTTTTAAATGGCTTTATTTATTAAAGGAAAATTTTGTGGGCCATTAGCTCATAGTGTGGACTGGACATTTTGATATTCCAAATACAATAAAATAAAATAAATAAATGAAACCACCAAGTTAAGAACATTGGAAAACTGATTGCCCTAGCTCCACAGTCACTCTATTAGAGATTTTCATATTAAGACAGGGGTGGGGGGGGGCTGATAGAACAGAAGAAGACGATACAATTCAGGCCTGTGACGGTCTATTGAATACATAATATGCATTTTTAAATTGCCTGAATATATATTCACATGACAGAATCTAATGGGTTTAGGAGAGGCCCTTGCTCTTGATCAAATCATAAAAACTGTTATAAACTTGTCTATCACATATACTTCTATCAAAATTGTTTTTTATCTTGTTTAAATACCAGAGTTGGACTAGATAAAAGAAAATTAGACCTAAAAAGAAAAAAAATAAAAACTTCAGGTAGGTAGGCACTAGAAACTCTAGCATAAAGGCGCCAAGACAGGCCTTGACAAGGAACATTTTACTTTCTGTGAGTCCTCCTCAATCTTCTCCAATACCCCCCTGCCCCATTTTGCGACTTTTTTCAACGTCATTTCAGAAATGTGAGCTCTCTCCTAGAGTAAACACTTTGCAGTGGCTATATGTTGGAGTTTGAATTTCAACTTAGCTCCACACCTCATTTCCATATTCAGATTTCACAGCTAGAGCAAAGTAGAGGACTGAAGAAATTACCTATATCATTTCAGCAATGAGCCTGCCTTTTTCTGCATTACCCAAGAATCTTGTAACCTGTCTGCTGAGCTCTGACCTGAGCCCATGAGGAGAGAGAGGGAGAAGAACTGGAGAATATTGCTTACCAGGAAGAACTCATTAGAATTAGATCTTGATATTAAAGGTATCCACCCTTTCCTTCCTCATCTTGGTCAGAACTTAAACAAGCACCCTTTACTCTATATGAGGAGGAGACTAGTAAACCCTACTCTGGGTTTAAT
The DNA here is from genome assembly GCF_000334495.1 of Tupaia belangeri chinensis. Classification (NCBI taxonomy): domain Eukaryota; kingdom Metazoa; phylum Chordata; class Mammalia; order Scandentia; family Tupaiidae; genus Tupaia; species Tupaia belangeri. Next base: position 4,306,464 of record NW_006159835.1, on the reverse strand, counting down.
TGCCAGAGAAGGTGAACTGCTAGAAAAAGAAACCCAGTGCATGAAACAGCAGTTGGGAATGGAAGCCCCTCTTTACCAGAACCCCTGCCATATATGTTCTGTCACTCACCTTCCAGACACTCAGCACAACCATTCAATCTATTGAATCAAGAGACTGTTTGATCTTATCTGCATCTGTGAGCTGACTGTCAACCTGCTTAGGCTGCATATTAAATCATCTATAGTAGCTGTATCAAGCTGGGATGATCTGTTAATTCTAAATTTATTAACCCTTAGAGTGCAGTCATCATGTTTAATCTAGTGTAGCCCGCATTTATTTTACAAGACTAAATCCTTCTTTAAGATATGGCTGTGCTGTAGGTTAAAAACAGCTAATGTGGGTTTCATTATGATAATTGGGGGGAGCGACTGTCTGAAACGTGCTAGTGTGTCTACCCTCACACGCTATGTCTGTCTGGTCCCAGGCACTCTCGTAGGCTGAGACTACCTGTGAAGTGAAATTTTCTCCAGAAACAGTTTTGTCTCTGAAAAGACTGCAAAAGAAAAAAAAAAAAAAAAGGAGGGAGAAGAAGGAAAAAAAGGAAGACTGACAAATTTCTAGTGATCCAAAGCCAGAAGGACTGACATCCATGGTAGTGTCAACCCCTAACATATGCTCAAGAAATAAATTTCCAAAGGTACACACCTGGCAAAAACACCAGTAAAATTCCATGAGTGAGTCAAACTTCTGGATCAATAAGGATCTATTTCTGGATTAAATGATTTTTCATTCCCCTCCCCCAAAGAAGAATTCTCAGCAATTTAAAGTATAAAGAGTCTTGCTAAAAAGAATGTTTATTTAATATGTTAATCTGGTCTCCAGACCAAGAAAAAAAAAAAGATACCCATCTCTTCTACTTTGCCCATTACTGATGTTATCAACATATTCATAGCTTTTCTTTCAGACACAAACTGCTAGGCATGTTCCCTTTTTTGGTAACCACGTGCCTGATATCTCTCTAATGTAGCCTAATAACAATTTTAGCATTCAGATGAAGCGATTTCATTCTGTGACTGCCTTTTCTATTAGATTTGATTTTGAGAAGCCCCAGTGGGTGCCTTCGAGGCAGAGATCTATCTGTGAGGCTGCTACCGACTCAATAGCAGCCTGGGCTAACCTTGACCTTTCCCGAGACCCCGCTCCATCTGGTGCCAGCCTGCTTTCCACCCCCCTCCTTCCTTTCTTGCTTCATAGTCAACATTGATCAAGGCAGAACGGAGCGCCTCGTCTCCTGGAAGGGCTGGGCAGACTCAGGAGGACAGCACATTTCAGTATATGGAAATGATCAAGCCTCTTATGCAATCATAAATCTACATAGGAGTCTTGTGATTTGATATTTCATTCACCTCCAAAGATTTTTTTTTTCTCCCTCCCAACAGGGATTTATAAGCTCTGTAAGAGCTCCCGGACAACGGCTTTCCCCAACACCTGGAAATTATCAAGCTTGCTGCTTGCTGAATGATGCTAACAGCTCTAATGCTGCAAATTCATTTTTAACAACTCACTGGCTTTTATCTAGGATTTGTGTGTGTGTGTGTGTGTGCGTGTGCGCGTGCACACACGTGCCTTTCTTTAAGAAAAACCTACCAAAGCAACGTGATCAAGGCAGAACGGAGCGCCTCGTCTCCTGGAAGGGCTGGGCAGACTCAGGAGGACAGCACATTTCAGTATATGGAAATGATCAAGCCTCTTATGCAATCATAAATCTACATAGGAGTCTTGTGATTTGATATTTCATTCACCTCCAAAGATTTTTTTTTTCTCCCTCCCAACAGGGATTTATAAGCTCTGTAAGAGCTCCCGGACAACGGCTTTCCCCAACACCTGGAAATTATCAAGCTTGCTGCTTGCTGAATGATGCTAACAGCTCTAATGCTGCAAATTCATTTTTAACAACTCACTGGCTTTTATCTAGGTTGTGTGTGTGTGTGTGTGTGCGTGTGCGCGTGCACACACGTGCCTTTCTTTAAGAAAAACCTACCAAAGCAACGGGTAGTATCAAAGACACCCAAATCAAATCTGACTTGAATACCCTACAGCTCCACACCCATCTCCATTTCGTATTTGTAGACAGGTTGGTTTCACTCTCTGGATGCTGTCCCCTTTCTTAATCACTGGGAGAGGAGAGCTACAGAGAATAAGAGGACAGTCAGGGGGGAAAGGGAGAGAGAAGCAGACAGAGAGGCAGCTGGAAAGATGCCAAACAGGAGAGGTAACCATGTAACCCTTAGAGCTTGAAAGCCCCTCTCCCGTTCCTAGGCCACATTCCTCTTTTCCAAAAGACCACACATGTCTCCTCCCTCAGATCACCCACTAGAGTACACAGATGCCTCCTCTGCTTCACACTCTCTTTCTTTCCTCCTCTTCTCTCTGCATCAGGGGCCGAGTGGTAAAGAGGCTGACTGAGGGGAGTCACGTGGGCAGCCCGTGGGCAGCAGCGGCAGCAGCTCAAAAGAAATTGACTGACTGGCCGCTTGGGCGCATTTCAATATATGGAAATGACCAGAGGCTTCTGCAATAAATCAGCACTCAACACTTTGTCATTTTTCTAGTTCTGCTTCATTTTCCTATTTTTCTCTTCTCCTCACAGAAGCCTTGTTTCTTGCATTTTGCCCGGCCGCGTCTCTTCCCACCTCTAACCAACACCATTTCCAAATCTTGCCCCATCCGTTCCCTCTGCCCCCTCCCCCCCTTTCTGTTCTCTGGCTCCCCTGTAATTGGAAACATCCGGTCGACGACGATTTTTCTTTTTCCTTCCCTTTCAGAAAATTGTCTAACAAAATCAAGCACTATTTGCTGTGGTGTCTTAGATTTCCTTCGACAAGAGGTGCCTGAGACGCGCACATGTAATCCCCAAGAGCGGGACCTCAAGCTCCTTGTGATAAAGAAAAGACCCCGGTCTTCAATCTGCCTTCCTCCACCCTAGCTGCCCGCTCCCACCCTCGAGGAGTTCCCTTAGTAAACTTAAAAGAATATCAAAAGCAACTTGTGCCAAGAAATGCCCTGGATAGCGCTGGGTGGGTACCCAGGAGAGAGGCAGCGGGAATCTGTGTGGGTTTGCAGGTCCCTGCTTTCCTTTTGCAGATCCTCTGGTGCCCTCCACCTAACCCTGCCCCTGTGCCTCGGGTCTTTTTTGAACTGAAGCTGCGCGTCCCCGCAATCTGCAATTACTCTGGATGTTTCTCTGGAGCTCTAGCAGCCTGATTTTCGTGGCGCGTGCAAAAAGCGAAATTAACAAAACCCCACCTTCGCGTTGTTGGTTTTTTTGGGTTTTTAAGTTCGGTGCAGAAGCAAACACTACCTAGCTTCCTCCACCCCCTCTCCCAGTTCCTATTTGAGATTTCTAATCTTTCAGCTTGAGTCTCTCTCTCCTCCACTGGGCAGCCTCTCTCTCTCTCTCTCTTTTTTTTCCTTTCTCTTGGATCTGGGAACAATAGGCATGTAAAGGGTCAGTGGGCATCACCCTATAAAGCTCAGAACCTAATTAATTTTATTAAAGGAGGATCTGTTTATGCAATATGACAGCCTGGGGGAATTAACCATTTGAGGACACAGACGCTGTTGAGACACCAGAGTCCCTCCTCACATCATAAGCTATACTTCCTGCCCCATTTGATCCTGGGTGGCACCATGATCCGGGACTGGTTTTTGTTTGACCTTGTGAAGAGCGTGTCTAAATCCCGAGGTTCTGCACAATTGGAGGGACACCAGGAGAATCTGTATATCCCCATTGCCAGATGACGGTGAAAGTGCTCACCCATTCATGGTTTGCACAGGGACAGCTCAAAAATTCACAATTGGGGCAGGGCGGGGTGAACCTCAAACATGTCCTAAAGTGGATATTTGGGGCTTGGAAATTCTCCACTTAGAAATCACATTGTATGAAATCCAATATGCCTTCTTAGGAGCAAAGAAAATGTAACCGTTTTTAAGTTATTATTTTTTATGTTTATTTTTATTTTCTGCCACTCTGGTGACTTGAAATACATTTTTAATAACCTCCTGGAAAAAATGTAATAGTTCAACTGTTCTTTGACTTAATATCTTTGTGTATTCCTTAATTGCCAAAACAAAGTTTATTTCATTTACGAGGGCTAACTTCACACCTCGTAGGAATCCTAATGTCATAGTCTTGTGCTTTTGTTGTTGTTTTTGTTTTTTATCATCACCTTGGATTTCGTTCAACAAGGATCCAGAAATGTATAGCATATGTATAGAAATAGATATGATAAAATATTCAAGAGCTCTCTGAAGGAAAATGTGCTTGAAAATAACCCCCTCTTTTACGGAATTTGTTTTGATTTAGATCTATAGATAGTAAAAAGAATGAAAGAAACTGTGAATTACACTGAATATAAGATGTTTATCACTTTAATATTACACTTCTGAGCTTCCATATTACAGAGCTGTGGAATACGCCCCAAACTTTCAGATTGAAGTTCTGCTTTGTATGGTCTGAAATTTGTCTGGAAAGACCTGCCAGCACATGCCAGCTAAAGATGAGTGTCAATTAATAATAATAAAAAAAACCCTCCCTTATTTCTACACTCATGTAATTTAACAGGTTTGAAGAGAGACATAGGATGACAACAGTTGTGAGAACATTCCAATATATGCAGTTTTAACAGCTTTCATTCTAAGACGCCAAACCTTCCTAAAATAGAATGGCTTAACATTTCTATTTTATATTAAAAGTCCAATCTACACTTCACATAAAATGTTTTTTATCACAAAAATATTTGTCTCTAACAAAATGCACTTTTTGTTCTACCAAAAAAGCAAACATCTTGAAACAGATTCTCCCAGTTTTTTACAACTCCCCATTGCAATTTTCTGTACTATTTTCAACTGTCCCCTCCCCATATGAAGCATTTTAAACATTGGAATAAAAATAATTATTCTTGAAATACTGAACTAGAATGCCCTGTTTCCCAATATTGCTAACTAAATCTCTAATTCTCAAACTACTCTCTGATGGAACCAGGCAAATTGGGGAACTTACACAGATATTTCTAAGTGCAGTTTGTTGTTTTAAAAACATATTGTACTGATTAATAAAAATGTGAAATAATTTGAGTTACAAATTTTGAACTACAAATCGCCATCTGCTCAAATGGGGGAAAACCAAAAATTGCCGAATATATTTTCTCACCTCTTTTTTTTTTCATGATAACATAAACAACATTCCTGAATAATTAAAAAAAGAAACTGACTACACTTAATGCATTTTTATAGTTCAACAACTGCTTGGTGAGTCCACCTTCTCAAGCGTGCAATTATTTTTTTCTTAATTACTTACATATGTTCTATCAAAAGATTCAGGTTCTAGTGTTTTTCCTGTGTATTATGAAAATCTGTTTAGTTCTGTCCATGAGGACTATAAGTCCCTGAGATGATATGATAATTTAGTATCGTGCAGTAACCCCAGCGTGGTCAGAGACCTGTGAGAGCACTCAGAGTATCGTCTGCAAGAGAGGAGAAAAGAACAAAAGTCTCCATGAATCTGGTCTTAGAGGAAAAAGTACAGCCCATCAAATAGATATCTAGATACAAAGGAGGAGCAACACCTTATTTCCTGTGGGAGAGAAAATAGGTAGGTAAGTGTGCTGCTGAGGCTATTGAAAGCAGTTGTTGATGGTCTGGCATTCAGGACTCAATGGGATTTACTATTCCACCAGCAGAAACAGTGAGACATGATCTAGGATATGCCAAGTTGTGGGCACTCAAGCAAAGACGATGATAAGCCAGGAGCCATCAGTACAAGGAATAGAATAGGAGAGTCGCTAGAGAGCCCATCGTACTGCTTTTATCATTATTTATTTTTCATTTGCTAGAGGCTATGTGTGTTCTCAGGAAAGGGGGGCCAGGGGAAAGTGGGGGGAGGGAGTGAAAAAGAATCCCCCATGCCACAATCACAATCCCTTCTCCTCCATTTCTCCCTCCTTTCGGGATTTTAGACACATACACATGGACGTATTGTGTTTTTCAAACTGCTGGAGACTTGAACCATACAGTTAGCCATGTGGGATCTGGCAATCTTAACCGCCATGCAACTTGCTGGCCCCAAGTGTACTGTTTTTTATACCATATCTTGGAGATGACAGATAAAGTGGATTTTTCATTCGTCTTAAAAAAAAAGACATTCAATTAAATTAATCATACGGTAATATGATGCATTTTTCTGTCCTTTTGCTATTTTTAAAATCTGACTATGTGGTGGGCGGGGGTGGGCATGAGGGCCTCCTTTTTTTTTTTTTTTTTTTTTTTTGTATAGACAATGCCACTGTGATCAAAAAGCCAAACTTCATAGGTTGTGTCTGCATTGGTCAGGCTATCCAGAGAGAGGGAAGAGTGGCCACGTGCTCATGCCCACCACCATTGCTGTCCAGTTTCAGTTTGGGTAAAAGTCAGGGTGTGATCCCCAGGTCCCTAAAAGGATGTGGCAGTTGCTGGAGTGGGTAGAAGGATATGAAGAACTAGCCAGGAAATGCCCACAGGTGACTCTAAACATCGATTGTTTTCACCTTCTTTCTACGTGAATCATGATGTCTTGAACATGGCAGTTGCTACTTTTGTTTTGTTTCACTTTTCAGTTATGACCACCTCACTAGTTTATAGAATTCTGGATACTGTGTGTAAAGTGAAATAGGCAAGCTCCTGACTGAGAGTCAATTTAATACCAGGTACTTTTCAGTGTCAGGGACCTGTGTCAGGTGTGGAGGGGACCAAAGACAAGTTAACCACACAATCACCCTTTCCCCTGAAAAAAAAATCTATGCCCTGGAGTGGATCAGAGTCCAGAAGAGGAAGTTGTACACAGCTAGCTACAAGTCAGATGGGGAAGAAGCCATGAAGCAAAGATCAAGGGGACAATGAAAGATTTTTTGATTGCTGGGAAGGCTTTTCCAGTTGGGAAGATGTGAGAGGAACATCTACAATGCAAGTACTGGCCTGAGCCCAAACCAGGCCACATTAACAGGCTTGGTGAGTTTAGGGGCTGCAAATGGAGCTATAGAATGGAGTGGACAGGCCAGATAGCGACAATGGTGAAGGCAGCCAGATCCCATATTGCTGCTGATGCCATTCAAGTCCCAGACCTGCAGCTTGAAAGATATTCTGGGCACATATGCACGTGGACACAAAATCCCGAAAGGAGGGAGAAATGGGGAAGGAGGGATTGCAGTGTGACCATCTCCTATGAGGGTGCTTTCTCACTTTCTCTTTCTCTCACTCGCTCGCTCTCTCACTCGCTCTCGCTCTCTCATCTTTCTCTAAGGAGTGCACACACCCTCTGCCAAATGAATCAGTAAATAAAATGAGTGAAGTGACAAAAAGATGACAGGAAAGGGGTTGAGGCACATTGAGGCACA
>NW_006159835.1:4289068-4298886 GCF_000334495.1 Tupaia belangeri chinensis | reverse complement strand
CCCCAGCCACCACACCACGTGCTGGCCCCACCATCTGAGGTGTTTTTTTAACTTTTTTTTAACTTTGTTTAATTTTTTGACCAGAGAGGGACAGAGTGAGAGAGATGGAGAGAGAAGTCAGAAACCGAGCTGCCAGGTCTGGGATTCAAACCATGGTTGGTCATGTGGAAGTCCAGCCACCCCAACCACTACACCACCACACCACCTGCTGGCCCCACCATATGAGGTGTTTTTTATTTGTTTGTTTTAACTTTATTTATTTATTTATTTATACCAAAGAGGGACAGAGTGAGAGAGAGGGAGAGAGAAGTAAAGTGAGAATGCAAGCCGCCAGGTCTGGGACTCAAACCACGGTTGATCATGTAGGAGTCCAGTACCCTTAACCACCATGCCACCTGCTGGTCCTCCATCTGAGGCTTTTGAGTAGAGGTGATGGGTGATGAAATGAAACCTGAAGGCAACCTGGCTTGAGGCAAGTTGTTCTCTGCCATTCAACCTATTCCCATATTGCTAATCTGTAGAAGAAGGAAAATAGATGCAAATGAAGCGACTTGAACCTAACCAGAGATGGAGTCCTCACTGTCGTCTTCTTCATAAATGAAGATGATGCTCTGACAGAGATTGCTACATCCATGCATAGGATGACTGACTTTTGGGATCTTCACAGATAAAGTCTGTTCTTTGAAAGATTCTAAGTTTGGAATCTTTCTAAGAACCTAATTTGTTCTTCCCTCTGTGAGTGGGAAAACTGTTTATCTCCAACCCTCTCCACCTCTCTTGACCCAATTTGCCAAAAGGTAGTACCCAAATTCATGAAAGAAACCCCTCTCCTCTACCTCTAAGAATAAGCTCTTGAAGGTATCTAAGCCTTCTACAATAGAATCATATTTATTCAGCATCCACTATATGCACAGCCCTTTGTTGAATCCTCATTTAAAAAAACAAAAAGAACCCCAAAATAGATACTAAAAAAACAAAATGAATAATACATATCATTATGCTTTAGAGAAAAATTTTTGCTATAGGACGTGTGCACTTGCCAGAGAGACAGAGAGACACAAAGTGAGAAATCAACCCCTGGGAGAATGGCCATGCTGCAATCCCTTCTCTTCCATTCTCCTCTCGGGATTTTGGACACGCATGCACACCTGCCCAGTGTGAGTTTTAAGCCTCTGGGTCCGGGACTCAAACCACGGTCAACTATGTGGGAGTCCAGCAACATAACCAGTATGCCATCTGCTGGTCCCCCCATTACGTATTTTAAAAAATAACCTAAAATCAAATGATTGAAGAGTAGCAGTTGTGCTCTCTTAATTGGTTGGATGGTGAACTGGTCTTTACTATAACATTCCTCGTGCAAGGAAGCTAATTTTTATAAACTGGAAATCCTTTAAAATTAGATTCTGTCTGGACAGGACTAGAGAGACCAGCTTATAGAACTTTAACTGTGAGGTTTCATGACTTTTGTGTTACTTTTCCAGTTCTACCCAGTAGGAAATAACAGTATGTAAAATAGGATACCACGCTGTATTTCCAATCGCCTTCTGCTAATTAGAAAATTACTCTGTATCATCCTAAGGGCTGCCAGCATTGTTTTAATACAGGTTTGCTAATACTCCATTCTGAAGGCCCTCATTTAAAAATCTTGTATCTTGGCTGCTAAAATCACTGCAGGCTGGATCTTGTCAAACAGGAGAGACTCAGATTTCTAATGCTGGGCATGGGCCACAACTGTGCCATTTTAGATGCCTACTGGGCACGTGCACGTGTGCGTGCATGTGTGCGTGCGCGTGCATTGGAGTGGGGGAGGAGACAAGAAAATTGTCTGTAAATGCTTTCCTCTCAACACACCTTAGCTGTGATCCCAGATCAGAACCTAGTTCTCTTGAGAATGAAGTCTGGCTTTGACATTTTTAGTGAGGAAAATCTTAAGTAACTCATGAATTTCTCATATAGGATGTAGCTAAAATATATATTTGTATGAGATTTAAACAAAGTACTTTCTATTGAAATGTTTATAATTGTTTTCTGATTTTCTGTTAAATTATTTCTTTGAGCTTAAATAAAATATCCTCTCAAGAGACTGGGCAAAAAGTGGATCTTAGTTATATAAACACATAATTCACATGTGTATTAGCAAATTTTATGTAACACATAGAAATATACCGTATGTTCACTTTAACATCAAAATTGAACATGCGGGCCAGCATGCAGTGTGGAGATTAAGGCACTTCTCACATGTCCGACTGTGTAGTTTGAGTTCTGGACCTGGTGGCTTGTAAATCACGCCAGGTACATATGCACACATGTGCGTGTGTCCACCCAAAGTACTGAGAGGAGACTGGAGGAGAAGGGATTGCAGTGTGGCCATTGCCCCTGAGGGGTGATTTCTCACTTTCCCTCTCTGTCTCTGTCCAGTGAGTGCACAAGGCGTAAGGCAAAAATCTTAAAAAAAAAAAAAAATGAACACGCATGATCTGACTTTAGAAAAATCAGACTTAAGTCCATAATCCCATTCTTAATTCTATTATGACTTGGTATTATTCTTACATGCCTCTCTACTTAAATATCAGATAGTGAAAGATTTCATTCATCTTGTATATCATATATACCACACTGTTAAGACCAAATGCAATTGAGTTATAGCACAAGAAATCTTTCAGCCCAAACCCTAAAACATCAGGCTTCACTTTCTCTGTCCAGGATATTATTTAAATGTAGATGATATGATATTATTCAAGGGAAGTGATACTTATCAATGCCTATATCCTTGGTGAAGATTTAACTCAGAAAAGTAGTGTTGATTATTCTCTTTTTTGCTAACTGTACTTTTGAAAATGTTTTATCTTTTAGGCAACTTCTAGTTCAGTGTAAAAGCTGATTATTCCCTTGAGTTATTCTTATTTAAATTATAGACCCATAAGCATCGCTTTTCATCCTTGGCAAAAATTAAAAAGTATCAACTTAAAATGTAAAGGCATCTCCATCTAAGACCCAAGTTTAATAGTTTACAGTATGTGGCAATTTGAGCGTGATGACTACTCCAGAGCTCTATAAGCATTCATTAGCTTAGTTTCCTCCCGTTAGTTTGCAATAAAAATAATAATATTTGCCATTTAGTAGGGGCTTTTCACCCTCAAAGTGCGTTACAGGCATCAAGTGGTTTATTTATTAATAATCTGTGTTTCTGCTTAATAAACTAGATTTCTATTTTATGTAACACATAGAAATATACCGTATGTTCACTTTAACATCAAAATTGAACATGCGGGCCAGCATGCAGTGTGGAGATTAAGGCACTTCTCACATGTCCGACTGTGTAGTTTGAGTTCTGGACCTGGTGGCTTGTAAATCACGCCAGGTACATATGCACACATGTGCGTGTGTCCACCCAAAGTACTGAGAGGAGACTGGAGGAGAAGGGATTGCAGTGTGGCCATTGCCCCTGAGGGGTGATTTCTCACTTTCCCTCTCTGTCTCTGTCCAGTGAGTGCACAAGGCGTAAGGCAAAAATCTTAAAAAAAAAAAAAAAATGAACACGCATGATCTGACTTTAGAAAAATCAGACTTAAGTCCATAATCCCATTCTTAATTCTATTATGACTTGGTATTATTCTTACATGCCTCTCTACTTAAATATCAGATAGTGAAAGATTTCATTCATCTTGTATATCATATATACCACACTGTTAAGACCAAATGCAATTGAGTTATAGCACAAGAAATCTTTCAGCCCAAACCCTAAAACATCAGGCTTCACTTTCTCTGTCCAGGATATTATTTAAATGTAGATGATATGATATTATTCAAGGGAAGTGATACTTATCAATGCCTATATCCTTGGTGAAGATTTAACTCAGAAAAGTAGTGTTGATTATTCTCTTTTTTGCTAACTGTACTTTTGAAAATGTTTTATCTTTTAGGCAACTTCTAGTTCAGTGTAAAAGCTGATTATTCCCTTGAGTTATTCTTATTTAAATTATAGACCCATAAGCATCGCTTTTCATCCTTGGCAAAAATTAAAAAGTATCAACTTAAAATGTAAAGGCATCTCCATCTAAGACCCAAGTTTAATAGTTTACAGTATGTGGCAATTTGAGCGTGATGACTACTCCAGAGCTCTATAAGCATTCATTAGCTTAGTTTCCTCCCGTTAGTTTGCAATAAAAATAATAATATTTGCCATTTAGTAGGGGCTTTTCACCCTCAAAGTGCGTTACAGGCATCAAGTGGTTTATTTATTAATAATCTGTGTTTCTGCTTAATAAACTAGATTTCTATTTACAATTAAAGAGAAAATTAGACTATGTTCTGTTTGCACTAAAAGAAGTTACTAACAGACTAGCAAACGACATATTTGTTTTGCCCTGCCCGTTATTTTTACATAACTTTCTGCTAGCCAATTAAAAATTTCAAGGTCCTACATAGTGAAATAAAGAAGTTCGTTTCATGTCCATTTTTCTGATTTGAGAGGAAGTGGGTTATTTTCAAAGTCCCCCATCTATTCATGCAAAAAAAATGTTACAAATTAGACACAAAAGAGATTTTGTTTGTGTTTATAAGAGCACAGCAACTCTGAGATGGTGAGATGACAGTGGGAGAGCCTCAGGAATCCCTAAGGTGACAGCTCAGAGGCCCTGGGTTCTGGTCTCACCTGTATGAAACCATGTAAGCAAATATTTGTAAGACCCAATGCCTCTAGAACATTTGAATTTTTTTTCTTGATCTGTAGCTTCCAGGAAGCTGGTGGGTGTGGGCAGGGTTAGCCTACCTAGCTCGCAGGTAGGTGGCCTCCATAGGGGAAGCCAAAAAAACTAGCCTGGGGTGGGAGAGGGGACAGGAAGACTTCAACTACACCCTTAGTTCCAGAAATACCACCACCTCTCATACATCCTTCTTCTGTTTTTCAAATTGACCTTCTCATCTCAACATACACTATTCCCTGAAAACTAATGTGTAGTGGGACCTACTCACGATTCTATTTTGACTTTACTACCTAGAGTTCTCAGGAGGAACATTTGAAATGTTTGCAGGTTTCTGGAGATTCCTTTGAGGGAGCATAAAATAAAAGGAAGGTAGAAAGTGGTTTATATAAGAGGTTTAAAATGGTTTGCTGTCCTGCAACTTAAATATATAAACGCACAAAACATCGGAAAGCCCTAACACGTTAGTGGACGTGGTACTCGTGCTGCACTACCGTTTAAGGCTTAGAGATCGTGGTGATAATGGGAAGATTACCTTATAGGTGGTGATACTTTGCAATGTTTGCAGTATTTGCACCTATATATTCTTCTTCAATCACGCATGCTTTCATCTCTTTTCACGTGGATTTTGGCTTGTTTACTCTTTAATATTTTGGGTTGTGTTTCTTCTGACTGGTAAGAGTGGGGGATTATAAACATCACCCCAGCGTATTTGTCCGATGCTGCCTTGTTATAATTAAAAATATTTTTCAAAGGTCGCTAAGCCAGTCGTAAAAACTTGCTCAGACCAAGCTGAGAGTGTTAGGGTCTGATCCTGCAAGTACACGCTTTCCAACGCCGTCACAACCTGGCTTTCGATCGTTTAAAAAACATATACGTGTGAAACATTGTCTGAGAGTGCTTCTGTTTTACAACATGTTTTGGGGTGCTTCCCACTCTTATTTGTGCAAAGAACGGATATATTTAAAAGTTAATTTTGGCCTTCGTAATGGTGGAACAGAAGCGCTGGAGGCAGAAATAGGCCTTGTGATTCACCTTCACTTTAAAAGCACTAATTTCCGCCTTCTGTGTGCCTTTATAACATCTCGTCCCCATCTCTGGCATCAGAAACTTCCCAGTGAGAGGGGAGGGAAGGATCGAGGGTGCCAGCCCCTCACTGGGCAGTGCCATCCATGAAGGAGGCAGAGAAAAACATCTGCAGATGTCCACAGGCAGCTCCTTGGGAGGCACTCCACCATGGACCAGTCCCCGAGCACGCCGACCGCCATCTGCCCCTCACACACTGAGGCCCTGACCTCTACAGGCCCTAGAGGAAAAGAAGGCTAAGGAGGTAAGGGGACCCACCTCTCTGTACAAAGCCATTTGCTGTCTCATTCTTCATCTCTTTCCCAAAGCAGCATTCACATAAAAATAGAACTGCAAAGTTGGCCAGGAGTGCCAACGAAATTGCAATTCAATTGCTTTTTCACATTTTGTAAAATAATGGCAATAAATTAAATAATCAAAATATTTAGCTGTATAAACTGGCTCCTGCCACTTGTGCAGTTACTTCTTTTCATGAGGAAGGTTGCTTTACATACCAATAGGTGTTTTTAAAATTATCTCAATGTCTGTTTAAACATGCTGCACCAGGAAGGTCTTCTGGTTTTTTCAGTTGAAATTAATATTTGCTAATAAAAGAACTGTCAGGACTTTGAAGTAAACACTCATTTATGTACCCAAAAGAACAGAATGTTTCCAGTTGTCCTTGCATGGTGTCCCTCTGCCCCAACATGACTACAGCTCTGACCACAGCCAGACATCAAGTTCAAGACGAGAAAGAGTCACCTCTCAGAAAAGACACATAGACTATGGAATTAAGTCATCTCACTGGCCCTGTATGCTCCTGGCAAAAACAAAGACAGCGTGTGGGCTGGATTTTGCATTTACTCATAAACTTTAAGGTGTTGACTGTAAGAGTGACTGTCAAAAAGGCGATTGTAGCATAACCCCTGAGAATAAAGGCGGAGACTCCGGAGGAAAAACTCAATCTCACACCTACTAAATTTTCATATCTATTTCAGGCATAAACGGATTCTAAAATTTTGTGGCTTTAAAAAACAAAAAAAAAAGTTCTGTGAACACCGTAGAATCGGCAATGCTGAGAGCCATTTCGATGTGGAGATCCGGAAGCACGGATCAGACTGTGGATTGAGACCTGGGCATGCTTACGGTCACAGCCCACGTCGAACATCACAGGCCGGATTACCAGGCAGGAGCGGCACCCGGGAAGGCCCCTTCGTTCTGCCTCATGGCAGCTCTGCCTGGACCTCGAGTTCTCTTCCCAGGCTTTCTTTCTGTGCCTCAGGAAGGGCTCACACAATAATTGAAAAAACCGAGATTGTGTACTACTTTTCAAGGATTACCAAGTCAATTACTGAGAGGGAGGAAAATAAAAAGGAAATGGCTGAGCGTCTCGTGCTAGGGCACATTCAATTCAAACAGCTCCCAGGGAGTTAAAATTCTCTACGGTGAACGGTGTGCGTCTACATGTCGCAGGCAAGTCCACAGCAGTTTAAGGTAATATTTTGGTCAGCAGGTGTAGACCCCAAATGAACAGTGGTTTAAGACCTGGATTGCACGAGGCAGGCATGTGCCGAAATTAGAAAAGCGTTCTCGGGCTATTATTTAACATTCTACATATGTGAGATACAGAATGAAAGAATGAGAATTATCTTAAAATCCCTGCTAAAGCAGGGCCTGCTTTCTCAAGGCAATCTCAAGCTTTAGTAGTTCAGACAGATTCTCTAGCTGACAATTAATATTAATGGGTAGATTTCACAATGTGGCATTATCACACGGGAGATGGGTGGGCACACCATCTGGGTTTTGGCAGGTATTAGATGTAATCAAAGGGATTACTTGGCTCAGGGAGAAATAGAAAACCTTGGGTTTGTTTAGTCTCTTTCCTCTTTTGTTTGGACGTAGCTCTAGGTGTGCTTAACTATTTTCCCCCTTGTTCTTTATTTGTGGTCGGCAACATCTCCAGGGGGAAAACAAAAACACAAACCAAAAAAGGCTGGACAGCCTGCAGAGATAGCTTGGATAGGGACTGGTGGCCCATTTTCCCTCCTTACTGAAAATTCACCAAATAGTTATTGAATGCCTACTATGGACAAGGAGCCTTGCCAGACACCTCCGTCAGTGTGAGATCAAACAATATGTCAGCACTTACCAGTCTATTTCTGGATACTCTAGAATAGATGCAAGGGAGGCGGGCAGCAGGTGGCATGGTGCTTAAGGCGCTGGACACGCCCATGTGGTCGACCATGGTTCAAGTCCCGGACCTGGTGGCTTGCTTTCTCCCCCCCCCGCCCCTCTGGTCAAATTAAAATAAATGAATGAATAAATTTAAAAATGGAATAATTCTTAAAGAAAGAAATAGATACAAGAGTACACCAAATCTACAAGGATAATACCAGATTTCTTGGTCCCTCTGCCCCTTTCCCACCATTGACCACCACTACACACACACACACAAAAAAAACGCTATTTAGAAGATTGAATGGGAGCATCCTCCTCAGGGTTTTAGAAAATAATCTCATCAGTGGATCACGTACTGAAAGTGTTCTGCACAGTAGACCAAGCATCTTATGGAAGGTGTATGTGCTTATTTGGAATAAAAACAGATGGAGGTCACTGACTGGTTTACACTCTTGGAGGAGGCAGGTGATGAGGCAGAGTGACATACCAGAACCTTGTCAACTGTGGCTGCAGGTAACTCGTGAGTTTCAGGCTCAGCGTTTGCTCTGACGATGCACGAGAAGTTGGTTTGCTACCCAAGACATTCTAACCCATGAGAAAACACTTATAACGCCCCCAGTCTTCCCACCCAGAATTGGCTTAACCCCATAGATGCGCGCCCTAACACACAGCGATGCTGTCTTGGTTTATTATTTATCACCTGGCTAGGGGAAAGAGCAGGGACACAACCCCAGCCAACTGTGGACCTGGTGCAGACAGCTCTCCTCAGGAACACTCCAGACCACAGAAGATCCCAGCTTCCCTCAAGGTGATGGCTGGGCTGATGATCTTGTCCCAAGAAACCCAGCACGTGAGAGGAGTATACTTCGCCACTTAATAGCTCATGATGGTTACATCCTAAAATTTCTCTCAGGAGAGATGGAGGTTGGGCAGCCCCATTCCCAAGAATAGCAGGACATTATGAGAACCCATTTCCTCTTCAGCTCCTTTCCCAAGCTACCTTACTCCACACACAGGGCATCTCCTTCATCTCCCAACAGCCAAAATAAACAGCCCACACTCCTCTCCGCACGCCCTCCAGCTACTTCCAGGTATTTGAGGTGCAACACACACACACGCTCCACCCTTTGTGTGAATCTTTATAAAATTTCACCGTTAACAACTCAAGTACATACTCACCTTCCCAGATAACTTGCGCCCTTAACGCTGTGTGACCCAACACAATAGCCACTAGTCATATGTGGTTACTTAAATTCAAGTCCATTAAAATGAAATACAATTAAAAATGAGTTCTCCGGCTGCATTGCTCAATAATCACACGTGGCTGGGGGGACTTCAGTGGGCAGTGAAGATACAGAACAGTTCCACCATCACAGAAAGTTCTACGGGACTGCTGGACCTGAGGCTGTGAGGACAGGAGAGCAGGGAAGTGTTTCAGACCCCTGCAGGGACGCGCTTGGGAGAGCCAGGCCAGCTGCGCACTAGTTCCCAGTCAACCCAAACGCAAGTGTCTCCTCTGCACACAGGACACACAGGCCCTCTAGCCTTTCGGCTGGCGAGACAAGGCAGGGGTGCAAAACCTCCACAGAGTGGAATTCTGGAATAAAGTCTTTACTAAGGGGTGGAAAGGCAGGGAAGTTTCCTGGGCAGGCATTCGGGGCCATTTCCAGGCTCTGGCTCCTAAACCCAGTTTGCACCGGCCTGGGCTTTGAAGTGCAAGTACCGGGACGGGACTCGAATGGATGCCCTGCCGCCGCCTGCACCCAGCGTCCTCTCGCCTTGTCCTTTAGCACAAGGGCGGGCAGCGCAGGACAAAGGCTCTGGCGGCAGCTGCCCGGCTCGGCGCGCAGGGGCGGCCTCGGCCACCCCGGG
>NW_006159835.1:4286868-4288936 GCF_000334495.1 Tupaia belangeri chinensis | reverse complement strand
CCCTCGGCCACCCCGGGCCCCCAACGCCTCCACCGCCCCGCGGGGGAGGCCCGGCGCCCTCCTTTGTCTGCGCCGCCGCCGTGGGCCGGGTCCGCAGGAAGCGAGCGCCATCGTGCGGCCGGATCAAGGCACTGCGCCCCCGGAGGCGCGGCGCAACGAACCGCCAAGCTTGCCTGGAATCCTCTCAGGGACTTTGGTGTCATCGCGGCAGGACTTGCTTTTACTGCTGCGGTGTGTCCTGTTCTGTGTGTTATGTGTTGTGTAAACATGCACTCACTACTAATAAAGGCAACTAAGGCAATGCTAGCAGAAAAAGTGGAGGGAATTGGACATACTTGACTATGGATAATGAATCAAAATACCCTGTGGAGAATATTTAGTAAAATAGCTGCTTGCATATGTATGGCATATCTACCTCTAGAACATCACAAAAGAAAGTGGTTAGGGTTCTTGCGCTGGTGACCTAAGGGAATGGTGTGTCTAGGTTACATTGGTAGAAAAGTGGCTTCTGATTCTTGTGACTTAAACTAAGTGCACGTGTTATCTGCTCAAAACAAAAGCTTTTAATCATTTAATAAAACGTATCTGTGTGTGTATCATGTGCAAACAGTGCTGGAGTCAAAGATAAGTAAATGAATATGTCTGGTCCCTGGCCCCTGGGGACCCAGGCAACTAGATGGTCACAGAAAATGAACTAAACTGTATTTTAGCGATGTTTGGTCAAGGAGAGGTTTTTCTAGCTTGAATAACCCTGTTTAGCAGGGGAGACTCTTGCAGTCTTTGCTGGGAATCGAAAATATGTTTGTTCTCACTTTGTTCACCAAACTCGTCTTGCCATGGTTTTTGCCCCAGAAAGCACTCACCTAGGAAAGAGACTAAGCCAAAAGGGAACATTTACCCTCTGGCTTATTTTAGAAGCCAGGAGAAGAGTGAGTTGAAGCCCGGGGGGGGAGGGGGGCTGAGCCTGCATCTCTTTCCAGACCAGTCTTCTCCCCTGAGTATCCAGCCCCGTCATGCAGTAGGGGTCTACAGCATTCCAGCAAATGTAACCCATGAAGCCATTTACTGAGTAAGAACGGGCTACATTTAAGTGACTCCCTATCACCAGAGCCTTATTCTGTGACATATTTGAAAAATGGGGCCCTGTGAGATGGGCCTAGCTGTGATTGGCCCGCTGGAGCAAGGGACCAGGACCAGGCACTGAGCCAGTGAAGACCCCCCAGCAGTGACCACACCAGCATCCCCCATGACCCCCAGTGCCTGGGAGAGCGCCTGGCGCTGTCTCAGGCTGAACTTTAAACTTGTCACTTATTTACCCTGGATGTACTCTGCAGGGTGACATAAATGATGAAGCAGAGGACAGACACCCTGTAGTTGGGCTGGAAGGAGTGTGGGCAACAAGGCCAGCCTCAGAGGCCGAAAGTCTCTGTGATCATAACGAAGACTTAATCTTCAGGCTAAATGGGACCAGCTGCAGTCCTGAGAGCAGAGGGAGCAACACCAGACAAAGCCTCCCCCAGGAGAGAACGAAGTGGAATCCAAAAGATGTGGTCTCAGGCAGAGAAGACAGGAGTGTGTGTGTGTGTGAGTGTGTGTGTGTGAGAGAGAGAGAGAGAGAGAGAGGGAGAGAGAAGTGGCACGTGTGCAGCTGGGTCACTGCGGTGAGCATGTGGGAGCCCTGGTTCACCCTCCTGTTTAGAGCAGAGGATTTCACAGGGGAGCAGGCCAGTGAGAACTTCTCCTTCTCCTCAACTGCCAGAGAGCACCTGTGCTTGCCAGAGAAAGAGAGAGACTGTGTGTGTGTGTGTGTGTGTGTGTGTGTGTGTGAGAGAGAGAGAGAGAGAGGGAGCGCTCCCCAGTGAGGTGGGGTCATGCTGCAGTCCTCTCTCCTCCATTTCCCCATCCTGCCAGGATTTGGGGCATGCTGGCACACATGCCCAGTGTGGTTCTCAAACTGCTAGGGACGGAGCTGAACCCCAGTTGGTCACATGGGATCTGGCTGCCTTAACCCTCAGCCCACGAACTTCTTAAATCCAATCTCTACACTTTTTTTTTTTTTTTTTTTTTT
>NW_006159835.1:4279559-4286430 GCF_000334495.1 Tupaia belangeri chinensis | reverse complement strand
TCTTTTAAACCCAATCCCCTCCTTTTTTTTTTTTTTTTTTTTTTTGCCATTCTTCAGACGAGTTCAAGAAACGGAAGGTGCAACCATAGTCCCCATCCTGGGTCTCTGACGGGTCTCTGAAGCATGAGCAGGAGGGGCGGAGCAGGGCAGGGAGAGCTCGACCAGCATTTGCTTTGCAGACAGGGAAGGCAGCACAGGCGTGTCCAAGAACTCCGGAAGCGCAAGGTGGGTCAGTGGGTTTTCCTCTATACTCCCTAAGTCTCAGAGCCTCCGCATCTTTCTGTTTTCTGCTCCTGCCATGAGGCCTCTCTTGGCTCCACCTCAGCTGTCCAGGGTCCTGCCTCTGATGGGACAGACAGAGGAATTAGTAACAGCCATTCCCAGCCCGCTTCCTGGGAAAATGTGGCAGTGAGGGACCAACCCAACCTGCAGTGGATTCCACGGCACTCTCCCATTACCGAGTCCCCGCCTGGGGCCCGCGCTGTGCTAGCACGTCTAGGCAGATTCTCTTCTCCATCCTGTCTTATGGGGGTCCCCGTGACCTACTGAGGGTGTGCCTCTCCCCGTAGCTCCAGAGACGGCAGTATGTTGCCCGCACAATCAGCGTCCTTGGTCATCCCTCACTGGTCAGGGCTTCACCGTGGTAAGTGATCAGGTGCCTCTTGCCTCAACGGAGGCTTCTTGGACGCTGTTGGGCATCTCAGGAGTCAGAGACGCCCTCCAGCTCCCTAGCCACCGCCTTCCCTTCTCTCCCCTCAAAAGTGAAGACTGTTGCCATTGGCTCCTTAAGGAAGACTTTGGTTTCTGTGCCCCACCTTCTCAGTGGGGAAGCCCTTTGCACTCTCAGTGGGGGTTCCATGAAGCTTCCAAGCTTTGCCTTGGGTTCCCCCTGGGCTCCTGGCTCTTGGGAGGCAGAGGTTGGTGAGAATTAATTGTGAAGTGCATTGAGAGGCACAAATGGAAACCAGTCCCGAGGCGGAGAGATTATTACTGTTGGCAATTTGGGTTTTCTGAAATAGCTCTTAGGATATGACTGTGGCAGCCCAAACCCCAGAGGTGAGCTCCAGGCTGATAGATTTTCAGAGTGGCCCGGTTTCACTACAGCCTTCTGCTTCCCCTTCTTTCAGGGCCTGGTGAAGCCAGACAGAAGGGGTCCTGGGCTGGGGAGCACTGGCCCTCCAAAGGCTGGAGATGGGAGGGCAGCTGAAGGCTGACCCCACCTTCTTGAGAGAGGGTCCCCAGACTTCCCAGCATAATTTCCTTCTCACTTCACTGTTCCCTTCTCTGTCTGAAATGGCAGGTGACCTAGGAGGGAGCGGTGTGCAAATTGATTTGGAGGCGATCAATGGCTCGGGGCGCGGCCCCGGCTCGCTGCCGTGTCGCTGATCCTCTCCACATCGATTCACACACCATTCCTCCTCAGCACACCTGCCATGTCAGATGGAGAGGGACGCGTGAAGTGGAAGAAAATTGCGTGTTCATTAGCCCGCGGACGCCGCCGCCGCAGCCCGTTCTCCTCCCGGCTCTCCCCCACTGTCGGGCCACCGCCACTTGTTCCCAGAATCTGGAGAGCTCTTCGCATGCGCGTGGAGAAAACCCAGGAGCAACCCAGCTATGAGGATCCTCGCATTGTCACCGCGAGGAGAGCCTCTAATCCCAGCAACTGGGAAGCTCGGCCCCTCCGTAACACATGGCTTCCAGGGCCTGTGCTCAGCTTTGCATTTGTTTACTGTCTTTAAAGATCTTTGTGGATCAACTTAAAACAAATATATATTCAACTGACCTGGTGGACCTGGAGTCCCTCCATGTTTTAAATTGATTTGAATTAATTTACCTATTTATTCATCCACCCACCCTGTCATGCAGTAAAAATTCAGCTCTGTGGAATTCCCCACCTAGTGTCCAGCTCTGACCAAAGACCAGGCCTGCTCCTCACCATTATGAATTATGACCCAGATAGTCAACTTTGGAGAAGACAGAATATGCTCACGGGGTGCCCAAGATGGTCCAAACCAATGTAAATAGAGCAATTAAAATCATTAAGCCAACCTTTCACTATTCACGACAACTTCGGCAACTTCGGCAACTTCGGCAGTTCAGCCAGTCTGCTAACAGTTCATCACTAGTCTGCTAGGAGCTGAGAAGCTTGAACCAGATTGTAAATAGACTGTCACTATGCACACTTTTTTGTTTTTTGTTTTTTATACTAAGACATTCTCAATGAAGGAAGCCAAGCAAAGTCTGTGAACTGGCACTTTGAATCAGGGCCAATTCACCCATTAGTGACCTGGGCCATAGTGCCTGGGCCCCATAATCCTTTAGGGGATTGTGGTAGGTTGAATGATGCCTACCCAACCCCACCAAAGAGGTCCACACTCTAATTCCCAGAAACTATGGGCATTACATAGCAAAAGGGACTTTGCAGGTATGATTAAATTAAAGAGCTTGAGCTGGGGACATTCCACTGGGTGGATTCAAAATAATCACAAGAGTCTTTATAAGAAAGAGGCTGGAGGAAAAGAGAAGGAGATGTGAAGATGGAAGTGGAGTTCAGAGAGTCAGAGAAATTTGGAGGTGTTAATCTGCTGTCTTTGAAGATTTAAGAAGGAGCCACAAGCAAAGGAATGTGGGCAGTCTCCAGAAACTGGAAAAAGGAGGAACGCTCCCTGCAAACCCTCAGAGGGAGACAGACCTGCCAACCTTTTGACTGCAGCCTGCTGAGACTGATTTTGGACTTCTGACCTCCAGAACAGTAAGATCATAAATTTACGTTGTTTGAAACTAGGAAGTTTGTGGTAATTTATTACACAATAGGAAACTTACACAAGGGGCACATGTGCTATTCCCCCACCAGAATTAAACAAACAAACAAGCAAACTGAATTTTTAGGTCATAGAAAATGTTTTAAGATACAACATAATATATTCCTCTTTATACTATACAATTGCAAAATAGAATTTTTAATACTTTTATGGAAGAAGGGATCCACAGAGGCAAAAGTGCAAAGGGCCCACAAATGTCCCAACAAAACCATGTCTGAGTGGCAATGGCCATGAAGACCCCATCCTTTAGCAATTCTAGAAGGATAAGAAAGCATAGTTCTGGTGTAAAACTAACAATCTATTTGACCACCAAGCTTGAGACAGACATTCTGAAAATCCTTCAAAACCCAGTATTTTTAAACATAATTTAAGTGTGCTAAATTTATTTTCCAAACACATCCAAGCGACTTATTTATAGTAAGGGAGGCGGGTCTGCCTCCTTCAGTCTCCTATATTCTTCAGTTGTGCAGAAATGGCTTCTCTCAAGATTAGTGGTGTTTCCCCATTTATAAGTGAGGATTCCTTTTGTTTGAAGAGCTCCCTGGGAGATTCCTGGATAAGTTGGATGCTGGATAAACTGAAAGTTTCAAAAATCTTTTAAACCAGCGTTTGCCTGCTCTTGAGCCACTGAAATCAAAATCCCCCCACAGGCAGGGAAGCAGAGTGATTCCTCTCAGCAAACTCTGTGACTTACTGTCCAGGTTCTGACACGTTCCTTTGCCAACGGCAAATAAGTGAGAATTCTTCCAATGAGCGATGGCACCTCTTCTCATTTGTAGAAGGGAGTGTCAGCCTGAAAATAGTGGCCAACTGTTTTAACACAAAAAGCAAGAATTTCAGGCCAACTGCAGCCAAGTGGGCTATTCTTAGATGTGCATAGGAGGCTGAGAGGTCTCTATGTGGGTTGTTGGAAAATGGTTAGGGATTTGTGACTTTTAAGTGGCTCTTGAAAACGTTTGGAGATGAACAAGCCTCTGCAGATCCTGTTCGTTGCAGATACTCCAGTTCTGATCTTGGTGGTCCTTTACTCAAACATAAACCAGTTTCTGTGGTTTTCCCCAATAACTCAGGATCAATGTGGATTCCTATGCCTGATCACCCATGGTCCTTTTTGTCATTACTGTATTTATACTTGAATAACTTCCCAAAGACATTTGGATGTCACCTTTGCAGAATCATATTTATTAACGTTTATTTTATTTATTTCACCTACGAGAGAGCGAGAGAGAGCCTCCCAACAGGGCCTCAATGTCAAAATCTATCCTCAGCTTCAGCCAGCCCCAGACCATGGGCACACACATGCCTGGCATATCCAGATATGTCCTTGGGTGAGAACCCAGAACTTTCAATGTGGCTCAGCCTTGTAGAACATTGCATCTTACCATTACACCATGATCCAGCCCCTGCAGAATCTGACAGACACGGTCTTCGTGTTATTTGAGTTTTTAGAGGCATTTGACGTAGTTGACCACTTCCTCCTCCTTTCTTTCCTGAACCTCTGGGACATCATATCTGCCCAATTTTCCTCATACCTCGGAGGCCTCTTCTCATTCTCCTTTGCTGATTCCTCCTTCTCTACCAAACTTCCAAATGTTAAAGCACGTCAGAGCTCAGTCTGGTTCTTTTCATTCTCAGTCCACATTCTCTCCCTGGATGATCTCATGCAGTTTCATGATGTCACGAACCAATGGTAATCGTCATGGTAATTGACCTTTTCCCTGAGCTATAGATCCATGTTTCCAATCACTTAACAGTTTCGTGGGAATGTTGTGATTGGAAAGGTGTGAATTAGGTTAGACTGAACTACATTTCCCAGAATTCCCTTTCCTGTATATTTACAATTAGGGTAGGCTACCCAGGAGATTCTTGGGAGATTTTGGAAGGTAGAGAAAAAGCAGCAATCATATTAAAGAATTATTCATTTTATTGTATTTATTATTATTACTATCATTTTTAAAACTTGCTATAGGGCACATGCAATCACTAGAGAGAGACAGAGAGAGAAAAAATGAGAAAGCAAGCAACCAGGTTTGGGACTCAAACTGCTGTCGACCATGTGAGAGTCCAGCGCCTTAGCCACCACACCACCTGCTGGCCCCAGCACCAACCATTTTATAGCTCTCAGATATTACTGTTGATCTGCTGACTCACCTCACTGGTGTGAAGTCGCAGCCGGACCTGTAACTGCTCTACCTTCCCTAGATTTTTCTTCAGCCTCTCTCAATTCTGAATCGAAGGGTGCGTTTGACTTCATGATAAAGGACCCTGGCTTCTACGGGAAATGGATACACACACACACACACACACACACACACACACACACACACAGAGCAGTCTGCTTCTCTGGTTGCGCTCTGAGTGATATAGATATCTAAAAGACATCTCAAACATGTGGCCCAAAGAGAATTGTCCTGTGACCACTGCCCACCCCAGTCTGCTCCCCATAGTTCTCCCCATCTCAATAAAAGGCAGAAAGAAAACCACAAACTAACTCATCAATCAGTCCTGCGAGCTGTCTCCAAACTACGTCACCAGCATGGCTGCTTCTTACCACTCCTACTGCTGAAATGCTCGTTCCTGCTGTCATTATCTCTCACCTGGATAGTTGATTACAAGAGTCTCATGACTGCACTCCCAGCTTCCCCTCTGCTCTATCTTCCACAAAGTGGACAGAGAACTGACCTCATGCTTCCTCAGAATCCTTTCTTCTTCTCCTTCTCCTTCTCCTTCTCCTTCTCCTCCTTCTTCTTCTTCAAAACTTCAATGGGTGGCTCACAAGTGGCATAGTGGGTAAGGCGCTGGACTCCCACATGGCTGACTGCAGTTCAATTCCCAGACCTGGTGGCTTGAAATGCATGCCAGGTGTGTGTGTTTGTGTGCTTGCCTAAAATCCCAGGAGAAGAATGAAGTGAAAGGATTATGGTGTGGCCATCTCCCCCAGGGGCTGATGTCTCACTTTCCCTCTCTCTGTCTCATTCTGGCGAGTACACAAACCCTATGGCAAAAATCGTTTTAAAAAAAATATCCTATTGCAATAAAAATATAAATGGAAAATCCTGTAAGTCTCTCTATATTTTTGACCCCTGATGCTCTCTGGACCTCATTTTCTTACATTCTCCCACTTGTTCTCTATCTTTAGGTACACACGATTCTCAGCTATGCCTGGTCACACCCTGCAGCCGTGGCATCAGCTACTCCTCCTGCTTGGAATGTTCTTTTCCTACAACCTCCTTCTTACTATTCAGACCTCAACTCAGATGTCACCACCACAGAGAGGTCCTCCCTGTCATCCTCTGCTACTGGGCTTTATCCTAGTTCGTCTCTTTCATAGGACTTCTCTGTGTTGGATATTATTTTATTGATGTATTACTATGTTGTGTTTCTGGAGCATCCCGGCTCTCTGAGATGTCATCTCTGAAGGCTGGCACTCTGTCTGGCTCATTGCCCCACACTAGGAGACAGAAAGGGTCCTCACATGTCGTCTGAATATAATACGTGCTTTTAACCAATTGCTATGTTGTGCTCTAACTGGTTCAATCTGTTTACCTCTCCAGTGATAGTTTATACACCTTGGGAATCAAAACCGTCTTCAGCGTCCTCCGCAGTCCCTAGCACAGGGCCGGGAACATGAGTGGGAGGTTCTCCAGTAAGTTCACCACAGACAAGAGTGAGGGGAGTGGGACCAGAAGGTGGCACAGGAGCAAAGCGCGGCTTCTGTGAGCCTGACCACGTGGGAGTGCTCACGTCCGTTTTTGGGGGGGGCCGCCTCCCACGCCCCCCCCCCCCCCCAGATCGCACAAATGCCCAGGATCCTGGATGGCTGATGCTGGGGATGGATTGTGGCATCAAGACCTTCTTGGAGCTTTCTCTCTCACACACTCAGAGAATAAATAAACGAGCACTGAAGAAAAAAAAGAGTGGGAATAGCAACAGAAATTGTTGTTGGTGGCCCTCCCTACTCCATGCATCCATGTAGTTTCTTTCCTCAGCTCTTCTTTCCTTGCTGCCTTCTTTTTTTTTTTTTTTTTTTTTTTAAATTTTTTTTTTTT
>NW_006159835.1:4277513-4279544 GCF_000334495.1 Tupaia belangeri chinensis | reverse complement strand
TTTTTTTTTTTTTTTTTTTTAAGATAGATTTTTGCTATAGGGTGCATGCGCTCGCTAGAGAGAGAGAGAAAGTGAGAAATCACCCCCTCCCCTGGGCGGGGGGGATGGCCATGCTGCAATCCCTTTCCCTCCATTCTGCTCTTGAGATTTTGGGCATGCGCACACCCGTGCCCAGTGTGAGTTTCAGGTCGCCAGATCTGGGACTTAAACCACGGTCAGCCATGTGGGAGTCCAGCTCCTTAACCACTCTGCCACCAGCTGGCCCCTCCTCCTTGCTTCTTCAGCAGAACCTTAGAACACTGGGCCTGACAGCCAGGGTTCTAGATTGAACTGAGTTGCTAACTAGCTTCAGGACTCTGGGCCAGTGGCCTCTTATGGATGGTTCTCAGTTTCAGAATACAGAAATACCGTTTCCCTGTATTTCTACCAGCGGCCTGGTAGAAATCAGCAAGGAGTGAAGAGGCCCAGAGGACTCCAGGGACTACCAGTGTGTCCAGCGTCTTTCATACAATCCTTGACTTCCATTCAGGTTTCCTTCTTCTACCTCAGATTGGACATAGCTCTTTTGCCACTTAAAAATATTTTTTTAACTTAATTCATTTGTTAGAGAGAGAATGACAGGCACTCCCAACAGGGCCCTCATGCCACAATCCACCCCGGCCTCAGTCAGCCTGAATCATGGGAAGGGGACACACATGTGCACAGAGAGGCCCGAGGCTGGGACTTTCTCATGTACATCAAGTACAGCCCCACCAGCCACTCCCTTCTGCCATTCTTAGTTTACTTGTCTCTAATCAATTCTGCATGTCCTGCTTCCTCCCGGCATGCTCAGGAGCTGCTGGGACTTTCAGTCAATGCCTGCTCTCCTGAAGGGTGCCAGTGCCTGATGTCGGGGACACCTTCTGGGACACCTGTTTGTCTACTCCCCGGAAATTCTATAATGCTTGTGTTCTGGTCTGTAAAAAACGCAACAGAGGGGGGAAGCTAAGGACCTGGGTACTTTCCAGATAAGCACCACCATTTCTGAGAAGAAAGATCTCGGGCTTAAACTACTCAACTAATTGCTCAGCTGCATACTTCAGAATGTAAAGCAACTGGCAGAAGTATTTTGTCTTCCTGACTTCAAGACAAGGCTGTGAGATCACCATCATGGCTCCAAGTTCTTCAAAATACTTACTATTTGCAAAATAAAGGAGGCAGGCTGTGCAGATGGTGGGAGGGAGAGGGAGGATAAGTGGCTACTCTATTTTGGGAACTCCTGTGTTCACAGAGAACCAGGTTTCTGAGACTCAGCTGTGGATCTGATGCCCTGATGCCTTTGACAACTGCCCAGGAGCTGCTGGACTCTACCACACTGAGGGTGTGCTCCCAGGAGGCCTTGAGGGTGGGAAACTCTGAGCTTCTTCCACAGCTGCTTTCCCTCAGCCTGGGGATGATAATAGCTTAACGGATATCAAGATTCTCAAAGGTTCTGATTTTTTTTTTCCCTTATTGGGTGAAGACAACCCCACCCCCACCCCCGGGGGTGGGTGATGGCCATGCTGCAATCCCTTCCCTTCACTCATGCACCCAGCATGATTTCTAAGCCACCAGGTCAGGGACTAGAATCAGAGTTGACCATGTGAGGCCCAGTGCTTCAACTTCCATGTCACCTACTGACCCCAGGACTCTTAAAGACATTTTAACAGCACCTCCTAGGATCATCCCTAGCAGACCAAGCAGAGATAACAGAAATAAGTAAATAAGTACAACAAGCAGCCAAAGATTGATGCCTCAACCAAGTTGCTCGTCTGGGAACCGTGTCTCAGTCTCTATCGTGCCAGCCTTAGCTGCTACATCACAGCATGGACAATAGAAGCAGAGAAGATGGCGGCATGTACAGGCAGAGGCCTGGGGGCAGCTGTCTTCCTTTTATGACAACCCAACCTTGCAGGAACTAACCCCTTCTCATGAGAGCTAGAATTCACCCCACCTTGGGTTTTGTGTGTGTGTGTGTGTGTGTGTGTGTGTGTGTGTGTGTGTGTTTGAGAA
>NW_006159835.1:4217304-4277299 GCF_000334495.1 Tupaia belangeri chinensis | reverse complement strand
TAGCCATTACGCGAGCTGCTGGTCCCATTCACCCCACCTTGTAAGGCAGCATTAATCTATTCACAAGGGTGATGCTTCCATGATCCAAACACACCCACTAGGCTTTGCCTTTTTTTTTTTTTGACAGGCTTTTCGCTATAGGGTATGTACACTCACCAGAAAAACAGTGACAGAGAGAGAGTCAGAAAGTGAGAAATCATACCCTGGGGGGGGGTGGCCATGACACAATCTCTTCTCCTCCATTTTCCTCTCAGGATCTTGAGCACGCATGCACATGTGCCTGGCGTGAGTTTAAACCACCAGGTCTGGGACTCAAACCGCAGTCGACTACATAGGAGTCCAGAGACATAGCCATGATGCCAACTGCTGGTCCCTAGGCTTCACATTTTAAAGGTCTCGTTGTCCCCCAATACCTTCACATTGGGGACTAAATCCCAAAACATGAATCTTTAGGGGATGATGTAAACCCTAGCACAGTGTTCTTTTGGACAAGGTGGGCAAAACCATGGCCGTATACCTTTTGCAGCATAGGAGTCATTGAGTAATTCCAAAGTAACAATTTTCTTAACTATGCAGACTAATTTATATTAATGTCATGTTGTGTCTATGGTAACACAAGAACAGGAGATGAACCTTGTTAAGGGTAAACTACCCCTTTCTTCGAGGTCTTTGTCAGTGTTATCTGCTGTAGACTGTGAGACTAGTTGCCATTCCTATTCCCTTATCACTTGCTCTGAAATTTAGTGGAGGTCCAAAGAAATGCATTGCCCAAAGAGAAATGTTTGACAAAAGAAGGAACCTGGGAGAAAGAACCTGCATCCATATTGGGGCCCACAAAGACCATTATCTTCTTTTTTTTAGGATTGTAGAATGCTAGAGCTCACAAAGAGACATAAGAGGTTGACATGATGGGCTGACAAGTGTCTCCCCAAAATTAATTTCAAATCTTAACCCCTGAAACCTTAGAATGTGACCTTTTTTGGAAATGGGGTCTTTTAGGATGTAACGATTTAATATGAAGTCTTTACTGGATTAAAGTTGGCCCCTATCCCAGTATAACTGGTATCCTTCTAAAAAGGGGAGATTGCACAGGCGAACACCATGTGAACATAAGGTCAGAGATCAATCAAGGAATCCAACGATCGCTAGCAAGCCACCAGAAACTAGGAGGGCAACATGGAAGAGATTTCCCCCAAGAGGCCTCAGAAGGAATGAACCCTGCTGACACTTAAATCTAGCCTCTCGACCTGAAAGACAATAAATTACTGTTGTTTAAGTCACCCAGTTGGTGGACTTGTTATGGCAGCCTTAGTGAATGAACGTAGTTCAATTCTTCATTTTGGAACGGTAATGCTCACCTGGGAATTTTCCCCTACAGGGAGTATTTGGCAATATCTTGAGACATTTTTGGTTGGAGAGCTGGGAGGTGCTCCAGTGGGTAGGTAGAGGCCAGAAATACTACTAAACACCCTATAACTCGCAGAATGGTCTCACAACAAAGAAATAGCTGACTCAATAGTGTAAGACTGAGAAACCTTGTTTTACATCTACAGAAACTGGAGCCCAGAGGGGTTAAGTAAGAAAGAAAAGAAAGATCGCTAAGAAAATTAGGGCAAAACTGAAACAAGGATCCAGGCTATTGGCCCAGAGAGTAAGAACAGATTAGTCCTAGCATAAAGCCTGGGGAAACCACATTCTAAGACAAAGAGAGAGGAAAAGAAACCCACAGATGAAACAAAGAAGGAAGGAGAAGCTGAAAAGAAAGAAAGAGAATAAAGAGCTTGCTTGGTCCAGTACAAGGGGGGGAGGAGCTTCACTGAGGGTGAGGTCAATGGCGCCCATTGCAACAAGGGTCCCAAGCGAGAACTCTGCGAGGGACTCACCGAACTTGGTGGTAAGGTTGTGGCTGAGGGGCCATGAAGAGAGTAGACCCCGCAGTCCAAGGAGCAGAGACAGCAAGTCAGACTGCAGTCTGACTGTGAGTAAGATGGAGAAGACTCTCTTCTTGTTCTCTCTCTGTCTCTCTCTCTCTGTCTCTCTGTCTTTCTTGCCCTCTCTCTTACTGAGTCTGAGGGAAGTCAGCTGCCATGTTGTAATCCACCCTATGGAGAGCCCACATGATGAGGAACCAAAGGAGGACTTTGGTCACAACCTGCCAACAACTGAATCTTGCCAACTAACACCCATTTTAGTGAGCTGTTGTGGCTGAGGGGCCATGAAGAGAGTAGACCCCGCAGTCCAAGGAGCAGAGACAGCAAGTCAGACTGCAGTCTGACTGTGAGTAAGATGGAGAAGACTCTCTTCTTGTTCTCTCTCTGTCTCTCTCTCTCTCTGTCTCTCTGTCTTTCTTGCCCTCTCTCTTACTGAGTCTGAGGGAAGTCAGCTGCCATGTTGTAATCCACCCTATGGAGAGCCCACATGATGAGGAACCAAAGGAGGACTTTGGTCACAACCTGCCAACAACTGAATCTTGCCAACTAACACCCATTTTAGTGAGCTTGCAAGTGGATCCTCCTCATTCAAAACTTAAATGATTACAGCACCAGCCAATACCTTGCAGTCTCATGACAGAACAGAGTCACAGGCTGCACAAAGCCACACGCAGATTCCTGACCCGCAGAAACTGTGACATAATAAATGCTGTTGTTTTAGTCACTACATTTTGAGGTAACTTCTTACACAGCAATAACTAAGCAATACAATAAGCGAAATAGGGTTATACTCACAAAAAATAAGAGAAGAAACTTTAAAGTACATTTGTAGAACTTCTGGAGCATTAATTTGTAGCAGTAGGTTTTCTAAGTATGAACTATTGGGTATGATGCATTTTTGAATAGAAAACATATATCATGACTTTTCTGATGACCCAATATATTCATTTGACAGTTTCCCTGAGAACCTTTGCTGGGTTATACTCTTACTTGTGTATATTCTCTATTGCTATTTATAATATTTTTCAGACCATGTGATGACTTACCTCTTTTTGTCTGTCTCTTTATTAAGCTATAAGATTTTTAAAGACAAAAATCTCTTCTATTCAACTAGTATCAACTAGTATCCCTAATATCTAGTGTGGTACATAGAGTCAGTAGTGACCAAGCGTTTGTTAAATGAAATTCCAATTGTTGAATATTTTCAAAATTCTTATCAAACTTTTGTTTGAGTCAAAATTGCCATCATTAATCTTGTCTTACTCCCACAAAGAATCTTGATATGCACAAAATTCTGGTAAACTAATACTAACAGAGGCAGAAAGATTAACAAGAAATTTTTTTCCATTCTCTAATGCTATTATTTGAGATTTCTTTAAAAAAGTAGGTGAGTATAATTTCTCCATTTATTTGCCTAGGTACGGATTGTCTAAAGCATAGAAAGTGTGAGACTACCTAGATATTACAGAGGGAACTTGAAATTGCAAGGTATACAAAAATACCCTTTTTCTAACTGCGACAGAAATTCCACAGATCCTTGAATTCATTTACTTAACAAATGACTCCCTGCTTTGCCACTTCCTATGAGACCTTGGACAAATTGCTTCTCCCCTCTGGACCTAGTGTCTTCAATTGTAAGATAAGAGGAAAAGTGGTCAGATTGGATATTTTCTAATTTCCACTTCATGTCTCAAGTTCTCTGAGTCCCGTGAAAAGGACTGAGGTATTGTGCTCATTAAGACCCAGGGCAGATCTGAGTTTGAATCTCAATTATGCTTTTCAATGAGTAGGTGTGTGTGCGTGTGTGTGTGTGCGTGTGTGCGTGTGTGTGCATCTCAATGCCCCCAAATATCAAAGGGGGAGGTTAGTAATAATTAAATAGGAAAAATAAAAAGTATTTGTCCCCCTCCCCCAAAATATGTGTATGGCCACTGTGTAAAACACTAATGGAGAAATACAAAAGAAAAATGTAAGATATTGGATCAACTTTCTAGAATTTTTCACTCTGGTTTGGGACCTCATTGTTTATGATGATCTTTTAAAATGCCCCCTCCCCCCAATCAGCCTCTGCTCAGGTTAACTATTATTTAATCTTCAGTAACCACGAACATATTTCATTACCATGAGATTTTCCCAAAGCTTTGAAGATTCAGCTAGCATACCCTTCCTAGCACTGAATTTCCTGGCCTCAATACCTGTAGAAAGCAGTGGTTTCTCTTTTCATTTAGCTTACATTTGCTGCCCTGTAATTTGATTCTTCCCCTTCATTCCTGGACTCTTTCCTTTCTTCTCAAACAAGGGGCCTACTTCGGTTTTGACCAAGCCCTTCATCTTCCTGAGTTTCTCAGCTAAATCGTTTCTAACGCTTCCCTTTTTCCAACATAAATAGTTCTTGCTCGCTCATTGTCCCACCCTGCCTCACCTCTGGCTCCAATTAGAGCAATATTTATTTTTCCTTTTTAAGAATCTCTGTAGCCTCTACTCTTCGGAAATGAGGCAACCCAGCTCGTGTTAAAAGCCCTTTATTATGGTCACAGAAAATCTGCTCTGACAAGATCCAGCTCGACAAGATTGTGTTCCTGGAGATCCTTCCCTCATTTTATCTGTCATCTCACTTTCTAGGTCACATCATTTCCTAGCATCTAAAGTGTTGTCTGTTTATATATATTTTAAAGGAATGGAGGAGTGGATGTGGAGTAAGTGCCTTGTGGTGCTGGAATGTAGAAAAGTCTCTTCTAATTTCAACGAAGGGCACTCTGTCATTTTCTGGAGAAGGCAGAGGAACGAACACACACATAACCTTTTTTTCTAAGAATCAGTTGATTTTGATGAGGTTTATTTTAGTTCTTTGAGACAGCCAATAGCAGCCCAAAGCCCAAACATGGACTCCCTTTGCTAAAACTAGGGCACAGGTCAAAGCAAGCAAGTGTGAATATTTCCTGGAATCTTCCAGGTACACAAACAGCACTGAGAGGTTGGGGTCATGTGGATCTCAGGATGACCCTACAGGTCGCCACCTCTCCAAAAACATCCAGTCCCACAGGAGTTCAGCCTGCATCAGGTTGGCCCAAGATCATCACGCGGTGGTCTGTTTTCCCCAGTCCCACTCTGTCATTCCCTTGTAAAGAGGGACGTCTGTTTACTGAGTACTCACCAGCTACCAGCAGAGCGCTAAGCACGTGACACGTGCTGTCACATGTACTCTTCATTGTTACCATCCCATTGATGGTGAGGAGGATGAGGCCCAGCGAGCTTGAGTAACCTGCCTAGAGGTACCCGGTAAGAGCAGAGCCCAGATGCGAACTCCAACAGTCTGGCTCAGAGTCCAAGCTCTTGATGCAGCATGGTTAGTGTTTAAGGCTTGAACTGTGCTCCTCCGAAAAGGGTAAGTTGGAGCCCAACCCGCGACCTCAGAATGTGACCTTATTTGGATACGGGGTCTTTACATCCATAATCACATTACAGTGAGGTCGGTAGGGAGGCCATAAGCCAACATGATGGTGTCTATATAGAAGGGCAAGTTTGGATACAGTGTGACTCACTTAGAGGAAAGATGACGTGAGGCGACACAGGGATAGAGCGACTTCTACAAGTCAGTGAGCTCTCTCACTGAGGTCTGGAACAAATTCTCCCCTCACAGTCCTCAGAAGAAAGTTGCCCTGTCAGCTTCTCAATTTTGGACTTCCAGCCTCCAGAGCTATGAGAGAATAGTTCTGTTGTTTGGCAAGTGTGAATACTCCCTGGAATCTTCCAGATACACAAACAGCTTTGAGGGGTTTGGGGCCATGTGGATCTCAGGATGACCCTACATTACACGGTAATTGTAAAGCAAGTCTCCCTAGGGTCAAAATTCACCTAGCAAAAATGCTTGGTTTTTCTTTCAATGTGATTGTTTGACCATGGCTGGGATTTGGACACCCGTATACCCTGGACGCAGAGTCTGAACTAGCAGGGCTAACAGTCTGGAGGGGCGGAGTGTAATATGCCCCTGGTTTCTGTGCATTGGCAGCAGGCCCTAAGTGAGGCTGGCATTGGATCATGACGGGGTGGAGGACTGCAGAGGTTCCTGGGCTCACATTTATCCACAGGAAGCTATGTCATCAGTGCTGGCATAGAGAACTCAGTGCAATCTAGAGTCAGCACCCAAGGGACACTCCAGCCCTCCTCCTGCCCACCTGACTTGGCCTGGCTCTTTGGGAGAGGACCCTGTAGGTAAATAATGCAAGAGGGGCTGGGGTTGGCAGGTGACACACTGAGAATGAAAGGAGCATGGCCCTCGTGCCCCCATAGCACGTTGGGCCACAGAGGCGATGCAAGGGCCACTCCCACCTTGCAGGAGAGTACTGTAGCGTAGTGAGAACCACCTTCCTGGACAGCTCCCAGGACTCTTACAAATAGATCGGACACCCTGGTTACTGCAGCTCCTAGGGCCCCTGTTAGCACAGCCCACCCTTCTCCTCCTGTGGACTCAGCCCTGGCAGTCTCTTATGGCAATCACAGGTGTGGGTAGCAGGTCACCATCAAAGCCTGGTGGGTGAGGAGCATGAGAGATGCCCAAGAAATATGGCCAGCTGTCGTATATGACACCTGGCATGGATGGGAGAGCATGATCTTGGGGAAGGAGACGCGAGGACCATGGCACTCAGGGCAATGCCTCCCTCTCTCTGAGCCTCACGTTAATCTGTGAACTAGGAATGAGATCTCTCTCGAAAGACTGTGGTGAGAACTAGAACAACATATGTACATAATATAGGATTGGGCCTGGCACCTTGTAGTTGCCAAATAAATAGTAGTTATTACCGGGAAGACGATTATGTATTTATGTATAAGGAGATGACATTTGGGTAAGTACATTATTTATTCCCTTAGTTAGCACAAACTCCAAAGAGCTATATATCATCAAATGATTTATGGAGTCATTCTTCACTCAACAAATATTTAATAAGCTCCTATGATGTGCCAGCTTCTGGGGTGCTAGCAGTGAGCAGGGCACCAAGTAAGCGGTGCCCGTGGGGTCTTAGGAGTATGAAGGAGGGCTCGATCCCAGGAGAAATGAACAGGGAGAACGATCCAGCCTTCGGGGGGATGGACACGTACTGTGAGATCCCATTCTGGGGGATCAGGACACTTCCCAGGCACCTGTGCTATGAGACACACGAGGATGTGAAGAGAGGATGTGGGGGGACTTGTAGAGGAGCACGTGTTCCGGCGGGGACCAGAGGGCAGAGCTCAGTGTGGCTGGACTGTAAGTGAGTAACAGGGTGGCGGGGAGGGAGGAGCCAGGGCCTGTGCAGGTTTGGCAGGGAGAACGGCAGGAAGTGAGACATATCGCTCTTCGAGGTGTGTGGCACAGGGGAAGGGACAAGTGGTGCTTTCTCTGCTACGTAGGACGAACAGAAAGTAAATTTCACACAGGAATTGAGACCAAGAATTCCAGTCCTAGCTCCGCAGAGTGGCCCGAAGAGGGAAGAAGTGAAGCAGTGTCCTAAAGCCTGGTAAGCTTACGCTTTCTTGCCTAGGCTTCTAGCAGTATGCTGCTTACGGATAAATCAACTGCTCAGACATTGACTAGAACAGGCTTGTTTTCTCATCCGAATGTTCCATCAGCTGTGGATTCAGGGTCAGATTCTTTTTTTAATAATTATTTTTATTTAACTTTACTTATTTATTTATTTAAATTTGACCAGAGAGGGACAGAGAGAGTGAGAGTAAAAGTGAGAAAGCAAACTGCTAGGTCTGGGACTCAAACAGTCGGCCATGTGGGAATCCAGCACCCTTAACTATCACACCACCCGCCAGCCCCCCAGGGTCAGATTCTTAGATGAGCTAATTGAGCCTTAGTGCCATAAGAAGCAATACCCATGTCCTCTGATTTAATAATGTCTGCCAAACAGACACTTGTTCTTTCTCTTTCCTTCCTTCATATCTATTCAGGTATGTCCTTTGCATAAGTCCATTCTGACATGCACATATTCATAAGAAGATGGCTTCTTTTCCTAGGGCTGCCATAACAAATTACCACAAACTTGGTAGGTTAAAACAACAGAAATGCATTTCCTTACAGTTCTGGAGGCCGGGTTCCTAAAATCAAGGTGTCAACAGGTTTAGCTCCTTCTTGGGAGGCCTGAGGGAGAATCTCTTCCTGCTTCTCTGGCTTCCTTGGCTGGTGACAGCGTAACTCCAATTTCTGCCTTCACTGCCATCACATGACATTCTCCCTAGGTGTCTCTGGGTCGGCGTCCCACATTTCCCACTTCCTAAAAAGACATCAGTCATGGATTGAGGGCCCCGCCTAATCAGGTATGACCTCATCCCAACCTGAAGACATCTGCAAAAACTATTTCTAAATAAGATCACATTCACAGGTTCCAGATGGACACGACCTAGCTTTGTGGGACGCTGTTTAACCCAGTACAGAAGGTGAAGACTACGAGGCATTTGGTCAGTCCCTTTCCCTCACCATAGGCTGCCTCCAAGGTCTTTCAGCTCAAAATCAATGTCAAGCACAGGACAGACAACAGAGACAATTGGCTTCCAGATTGCCTTGGTTCCTTGGGTGAGAACCAGCTTGTAACTGGGCAGAGGACCCAAACTGGGCTTTCAAGTCCCCAAACCACAATGAAATTTTGATTCTGTTGAAGAGAAATCCCACCACATTCCCAGCCTAGGACACTTCCAGATTTCCAGAGGCTTCCTGAGCCTGCCCCAGTGTACATGAGCCACTCGGGTGCTCCTGCAAACCAAAGCCTGTTTGCTCGGGCTCTGATTGCAAGTGAGCTCATAGGACCTGATGTTATTTATTTTGCTCTCTTCAACAATATTAAACTATGTGATACAAATCTTACAGGAAACTACCTTGTGAATTTGTGGCATTCATTTCCAAAACTGGATGAGTCGAACAAATAACTAGCAATAGTTTTTTTTTTTTTAATTATTATTATTATTTGGAGAGTTTTTTACTATAGCGCGCATGCACTCGCCAGAAAGACAGAGAGAGACATAGAGACAGAAAGTGAGAAGTCACCCCCCAGGAAGGATGGCCACACTGCAATCCCTTCTCCTCCATTCTCCTCTCAGGATCTTGGGCATTCAGCACACGTGCCTGGTGTGAGTTTTAAGCCACCAGGTCTGAGACTCGAACCGCAGTTGACTAAATAGGAGTCCAGCGACAGAGCCATTACACCAACTGCTGATTCCTATTTTTTTTTCTTTTAAAAATATTATTATTAACATGACAAACGATCTGAAAACGACTATGTTAAAGAAATAATTAGGTTTGGGACCAGCAGTTGGTGTAATGGCTATGTCGCTGGACTCCCACGTGGTCGACCACGGTTTGAGTCCCAGACCCGGTGGATTGAACTCAGGCTGGGTGTATGTGCGTGCCCAAGATCTGGAGAGGAGAATGGAGGAGAGGGGATTGCAGCGTAGCCATCCTCCCTGGGGGGGTGATTTCTCGCTGTCTCTCTCTGTCTTTCTGGCGAGTGCACGTGCCCTATAGCAAAAACCTCTAAAAAAAAAAAAAAATGAATGAAAAAATACTTCCATCCAAAGAGTGTATATCACTTGATCTCAATTATGTGAAAGATAAATATAGACACATATTAAGAATAATAATAATAAAATTGAACACTTTACACTACTCCAGGCCTTGTTCTAAGCATTTTATGTAGTTTAACCCTCATGACAGCCTTAGGGAGGTTCTATTTTTACCTTACTTTACCACTTTTAATAGAGTTGGCTAATCTGCTACATATTAAGTGTGACAATAGTGATATGTGCAAATCAGGGGACAGGAGGAGTTCTATGCAAATATTAAAAAGTAGAAATGAAATCCTCTCATCTATAGAAAATCATAAATATACCTTTAAGTAAGTTTTAATGTGTTTTTGTTTGACTGTATGATATTTTGGTCTTATATGTGTTTTGGTCCCATATGACACTTCCCCATATAAACTATTTTCCTCCTTGAAGCTTCCCTGATTTTTGAACTCACATTCCTATCCGTTGATTCATTCCATTTTGGGGACATCCTTTCTTCAGGTTTGAATAAAAAGAGTCTGTTGTAAGGAGGAGGACTGAGCTCAGGGTTTCACGGTGATTGGCCAACTTCTTGTCTTCCAAGACCTGCTGTGCTTCCTGCGCCTCTCACTGGGGGCAAATAAAAAACAGGAGATTTAGGAGACAAATTATCCCAGAGAAAGCCCCCAGAACAGAGTAAAAATAATTGAAAAATGATAACAAGTGGCTGAAATGTTTGGAGAGATAAACATGATTTATCATTGAGCACAGAAGCACAGACGTGAAATTGTAACTGCAGACTTCCCTTCACGTCTGGGTGACCTTCGGAGCGCACAGAGAAACTTCCAGCGCAGACAAACACGCATACCTTTCTGGCTAGAGAGGAGCCCTGGCTTGTGAACCACTTTTTCAGATGCACCTTTTAATTGTCCTGGTTTTGTGTTTTAGTCCATCTTGAGAGGCCTTTCTTAGAACATAAGCAAAAACTAAATCCCAAAACAGTTCATTCCCACAATGTGAAGTCAATTTGAGTCTTCATGTATGAAGATGTGAAAGATCGCTTTATGTAAGACATTTTCCCCTCAACATATTTGCTAAAGGCGGAGGATAAAAGGAACATACGTATGTAGCTTCATTCTTATCAGCAAGTTAGTTTTAAATTTCTGTCTTTGCCTCATTTTCTCCTCAGATAGCTGATTTCTCACCACTCTGGTACAGAACATGAGACGAGCACCCACCACAAGAGATGAAAGTCTCTAATAAGAGCCCATTGCTCTTTGGTATGGAAATTTGGGGTTTATGCTTCATTGAGCATTTTTTTTTTATTATTTAGCAGCCAAGAATTCAAGAGTTAAGGTTGATAAAACTGCATTAAGATTATCTCACCTGCCTGAGTGTGGGAGAAAACATGAGTCCAGAATAAATTGCTTTTCTCAAAATAGAAAGACTTTTCTGGTTTTATTTGGCCTGGGAACAAAGCTGAAAAGTAGGTGGGGCTTCTCTTTCCAACGTCTGCTTTTTAGATTACTGAGAGGCTACAAACTGGGAATCCCCCACACACTTTAATGGATGAAGTGAGGACTCTGGCTTCCCCAAAAAGCAGAGGCAAGCCACAGGGCACAGGTGGTCACAGGTCACTTTCTGCATCTCTAAACCTCAGACTCACAAAACATCAGCAATCCAGATTCATGGGCCAGGTCCATGGTGCAGCTGCTTAAGAAAGGGGTATCCCACATGGCAACCACAGTTCAAATCCTACCTGGTCAGCTTGAACCATGCTGGTCACACGCTCAAGATCCAGTGCCCAAGATCCAGTGGGGATAGAAGACTGGAGGAAGGGGATTACAGCTTGACCAGACTCAGTAGAGGGTCCTCTCTCTCCCTCTGTCTCACTCATGTGCATAAGCACATGCTCTATCATTAAAAAAAAATCCAGATTCAAAACCTGTCACCTCACTGTGAACAGCTAAGACCCCAGTTCATACCTATTGAATTAAAATCTGATACATCAGGACCAGCAGATGGCGGAATGGTTACATCGCTCGATTCCCATGTAGTCAACCATGATTCGAGTCTCGGACCTGGTGACTTAAAACTCGTGCCGGGTGTGTGTGTGGTGTGTGTGTGTGGTGTGTGAAGGATGTGTGTGTGCGCATGTGTGTGCGTGCCAAAAATCCCGAAAGGAGAATAGAGAAGGGATTGCGGCATGACCATCCCCCTTGGGGGGCGATTTCTCGTTTTCTGTCTCTCTCTGTCTCTCTAGCTAGTGCATGTGCCCTATAGCAAAAAAAAAACAAAAAACAAAAAACAAAACCCACTATTAAAATTTTTATTTGATACATACATCTTTAGATAATCTAAAGACACCCTACTTTGCGCAACAACCGTTATTCGGGAGCATCACCACCGTGGTACAGCAGTACCGCAGGAGCCCTGCAAAGCTGGGAACCACGTGCCACCATCTCTGGGCGGGCCCCAAAACACGCAGAGCACACACACAGGTGCTGAGGATCCTGAGGAGCAGGGTGGGGCGGTGGATCCTCTCTGTCAAGGTCTTATCAAGTTCTTGCTCGCTCTCTCATGCACACGTGCACATACGTGCTCTCTATCATAAAAAAATATTGGGCTAGCCTGGGGTGTGGTGATTGAGGTGGCTGGATCCCACACGGCTGACGGTCCGATTCAAGTCCTAGACGGAGCAGCTTGAGACACATGCCAGTACATGTGCATGTGTGTCCAAAAGCCCTAGAGGAGAATGGAGGAGAAGGAACTGTGGCATGGTCATGCCCCTGGGAAGGGTGCTTTCTCACTCTCCCCCTCCCCTCCAGCAAATGCATGTGCTCTATGGCAAATTTAAAAATACATGTGTGTGTGTGTGTGTGTGTGTGTGTGTATACATATGGGTAAAAACAAACACTTCTAAGTGTGCATATTTTTGTCATTTTTTTTGTTTTGTTTTGTTTTGTTTTTAAAGTAGGGCTTGCATGCTCACCAGAGACAGAGAGAGAAAAAGTAAGAAATCACTCCCCGGGGGGTGGCCATACTACAATCCTTTCTCCACTCTCCTTTCAGAATTTTGGGCACACATGGACATATGCCAGCAAGGTTTTTAAAGCCACCCGACTTGGGACCCGAACTGTGCAGCCAGCCATGTGAGATCCAGCGCCTCAATCTCCCTGCCACCTGCCGGCCCCGGTGTGCATATTCTATACAGTACTTGGTAGCCAAGTTCTGTTGCTGTCCCCATCGCATCCGTCATGCATACAGGTACTGTCGAACACACATTACCAGCATGTGGTCCTATCATGTGCTCATACGGTCCACTAAACCCAGCCATTTCTATATCTGCTTGGGTTGTTCTGATCCAGATAAGTGTTTTTAAATGCCTTCACTGTGCTGGTCAGGCAGTTTCTCAGCTCCTTTTAATGGACATCTTTCAAACCCAAATCACACCTATTAACCAGAATCAATTCTGAAACGTTGTTTGTTTAAACATTTAAATTGCAATTTAACTGCATACACCATGGGATCATGGACCAAAAAGCCCAAAT
This sequence comes from Tupaia belangeri chinensis, assembly GCF_000334495.1. Lineage (NCBI taxonomy): Eukaryota > Metazoa > Chordata > Mammalia > Scandentia > Tupaiidae > Tupaia > Tupaia belangeri. Next base: position 4,264,296 of record NW_006159835.1, on the reverse strand, counting down.
GGAAAATAATAATTTTTTAACACAGCTCTGGGTAAGAATGACCTTGTGAAAATGTATTTTGCACATGTTCCATTGGTGAATTTTTGTTCTTCTCTCTTTCTCTCTTTTTTTTTCCAAATGGGAAGCTGTCATTTTAGGAGATAATATAGTAACCTTAGATAATTCATATGCTGCTGTTCATTCGGAGTCTGAAAGCTGAAGGCCACAAGGTTGTGCTGTAATGGAAAAGGCTTTTAACTAAAAGCGTGGAGACCTGGGTTCTATCAGCTGTGCCGCCGTCTCGCTGTGAGGCAGTGGGCACGTCACTTAACCCGCCTGTGTCTCAGTCCCTTCATCTCTAAAATGGGGATATCGGCCTTGTCCTTGTACGCTCGGGATCCTTGTAAAGAGTAAAAGCAGTGCCAGCAGTGGAAGCCCATCACGAGCTAGGAACAGGGTGCATTTGCCATGTTTTTGCCACTGTAGGGCCTTATCCATGCCTGCTTCAAACCAGGCAGCCAAGCTTGGCTTCGGGGTACCTCTTTGGAGTGCTGGGCTCATGAGCCTAGGCACCGTCTGGCCAGCCTGGGTGCTAATCCTGACTATCTAGAAGCTGAATGTCTCAGGCACACTGCGAAGCTTCTCTGACGTAAGCACATCTGTAAAGTGGACATAATGGTGTCTACCCTTTAGGGATGTGTGACCTGAATCGGTCATGGAGACAATATATACCTAATGAGCACATAATAATGTCATTATCTTACTTCTTGGAGCTAGGCATTTACAGTGATATTCTTTTACGGAAATGATACTCAGTCACTATTATGACCAAATCTCTTTTTCTGGTCCCTGACTATATTCCATGAGTAAGTTTGAAATCACTGGAAACCAAAACTCCAGCTGTTTCCTGATCGTGTAATCCAAAGAACTCCCATGGTATTCAGTTTGGGAGTCACTCCCCTTCCTCCAAATCCTCAGGTTCCTAAAGACAGACAGGACAACAGCGGAGGCGTACTTGCAGCGCATGCAGCAGCCCAGAGTGGGCCTCTTTAAGTTCCGGCACTGAACAAGTTCACCAGTTCAACTCAGAAATGGGATCGTCCAGGCTGGCCCAAATAGTTATTAAGGACATGAAAGGCTTAGAACACGAACATAGACATTTTGAAGGTGAGAGACGAGAACCCATTGCAATTGGCTTTTAAATCTGAATACAGCAAGGTGACCATCCAATGCAACAACGGTCTCTTTTATTTTTATTTATTTATTTTTTAGAGGTTTTTGCTATAGGGCATGTGCACTTGCCAGAAAGAGACAGAGGGACAGAAAGCAAGAAATCACTCCCCAGGGGGGCCGACCACACCACAATCCCTTCTCCTCTCGGGATCTTGGGCACACACACACACACACACACACACACGCTGGGTGTGAGTTTAAGACACCGAGTCCGGGACTCGAACCATGGTCAACTACATGGGAGTCCAGCAACATAGCTATTATGCTAACTGCGGGTCCCACACCAACGGTCTCTTACTTGCAGTTGGTACTTGAATTTCCAGTGGAGTCTCCAACCCAGCCTTTTCCACCACTTTCAGAGCAACAATCCTGGCTTATGCTGGAAAGCAGCCATTACAAATGTATGCAGCCGATGCACATTGAGGACTTACTTTGTGCCCGGCAAGCACATGGGGAACTTGCGTTCTGGGGGGAGAGACAGAAAGACGGATGGGTAATTGGAGTATGAGCTGCAGGGCAGCTGGGAGCAACCACAGGAACTATTCCTTGTGCTCACGCTCAGTCATGGGAAGCAGGGCAAGACATTCTGGAGAAGTGAGGTCTAAGCTGTCACAGAAGGGCAGGTCAATCAGAAGCTGCAGAGGGCGTTTTAGAGGCACACTCAGCGGAAGACACAGCCTGGGTAGTGACTGTATAGCAGGAGGAGGCATGCTGAAGGGACTGGGGACCAACGCTTTAGTGTGGGACACCACGATCCAATTCACAATGTCAAAAATCTCTCTGGAAACCATGTGTATTTGAAGAAGGCGAGACTGGAAGTAGGGAGACTAGTTAGGAGGCTGTGGGGTAATCCGGGCATAACAGACAGTGGTAGCTGAGAACTGGAGAGTGGCTGTGGAAATGGAAAGAAGCAACAGAATCAGGGCTATGAATGTGTGAGAGCCGGCAGGAAGGGGAGATGGATCAATGCGGTCTGCCGCAGTCAGGACTGGGAACAGAGATCTGAAAGTCATCATAAACACTATGGAAATACAGGCCAGCAGGGTGGTTAAAGTGCTGGATCCCACATGGCCAATGACATAGTTCAAGTCCCTTACTTAGCAGCCTGAGAAGCTGCGTGTATATGTGTGCGTGTGTGTTTGCATGTGTTCGCATGCTCACACGTGCCCCAAATCTGAGAGAACAGAGAAGGGATTGCAGTGTGGCTATTCCCCCTTTAAGGGGAAACTTTTCACTTTCTCTCACTCACTGTCTCACTCTGGTGAGTGCAAATGGCTTATGGGAAAAAAATCTAAAGAACAAAAGCAAAAAGCGCTGTGGCAAACACATGTAATGAAATATTATTCAGTCTTATAAAGGAAGGAAATTCTGACACATGCTAACAGACGAACCTCAAGGACATTATGCTAAGTGATATAATCCATTCTTTTTTTTTTCTTTTTTTCTTGGAGAGGTTTTTGCTATAGGGCACGTGCACTTGCCAGAAAGACAGAGACAGACAGAAAGCGAGAAATCACGCCCCACGAAGGATGGCCACACTGCAATTCCTTCTCCTCCCTTCTCCTCTCAGGATCTTGGGCACACATGCACATGCACGTGGCATGAGTTTTAAGCCACCGTGTCTGGGACTCGAACCAGTCTACTACATAGGAGTCCAGCGACATAGCCATTATGCCAGCTGCTGGTTCCAATATAATCCATTCTTTAAAGGATAAATTCCATATTATTCCACTTAGATGAAATACCTAGAATGGTCAAATTCAAAGAAACAGAGTGGACTGGTGGCTGGCAGGGGCTGAAGTGGAAGACCAAATGGCAACTTTCAGTTGCGCAAGATTAAGAGTTCTGAAAATAGATGGTGGTGAGGGCTGACCCACAACGCGAATGTACTTACTGCCACGGTTCTGTACCTCAAAACTGGTCAATACAGGTTTTATGTATTTATAACATGATAAAAAAAACACTAAAAAGAAGGGGTGATGTCTATACGACTATGAATACTCTAATAGTACGGTGTAAGTGGGATATTGTTTGATATGTGAATTATATCGCAATAAATCTGCAAGGCTAGTCAAGCAGGAATAGGACCGATCGATGCGCATGACAGACACATGAGGTTGGCAGTGACAGTGGCAGCAGCAGTTGCAGTAGACTGATGAAGGTGGAAGCCAGATGACAAAGCGAGGAGTCAGAGGGAAGCAATGAGGTACGGTGAGAATAACTCCGCAGAGACTGGACACCACCAGCCCCAACCCTGCTTTCAGCAAGACGGCTGAATGGGGAAACAAGAGGCAGCAGTATCCGGAAAGGACGCAGGGCCAAAGGAGAACTGTTTTTATGAAGAGAGGTATTTGAGCATATAAATGTATCTATTGGGAAAATCCAACAGAGAGACAAAGGTTGGTGTTACAGGAGAGGGAGGGGATAATTCATCACTCAGGTTCCCAAGGAGGTGGGTTGAGTTCAGATGTACGAAACCATTCAGGCTGCTATAACAAAATACCACTAACTGGGTTGCTTACAACAACAGAAATTTGTTTCTCACAGTTCTGGAGTGAGAAGTGCAAGATCAAAGCACTGATGAATTGTTCTAGTTCATGGAGGGGGCCTACTTGCTGTGTGCTCTCAAGTGGGAGGGGCAAGGCGGTTCTCTGGGATCTCTTTTATAGGGGCACAATCCCACCTGTGAAGACTCCACCCTCATGAGTTACTACCCTTATTACGTGACATTAGGAGGTCATCATCTTGGTGATGTTGTTTAGTTGAACAATGATTGTTTAGTTCTTTTTATTTCTTCTTTCCCCCCAGTTTGCTACAGGTCACACATGCTCACCAGAGAGAGAGAGAGAGAGAGAGAGGAAGAGAAAGAGGGAAATAAAGCAAGCAAGCTGCCGGATCTGGGACTCAAACCATGGTCAGCCACGTGGGAGTCCAACACCCTCATCACTACACCACCTGTTGGCTTGTGATTAGGTTTTAACATATGAATCTGGAGGGAGACAGCATTCAGTTCATTGCAAGGTACATGGGGCAGAATGAGAGAAGAAAGAAAGTAGGCCAGTTTGGAGCCAGGATGCAGAAAGCTGAAAGAATTCTGATTTGATTATTTTAATGATTCTTGGCAAAGTTTGGAATCTGAGAGTGAGGAGGAAGATAGTAGGACAAGAAGAAATCTGAGGCAGGGGAGAAGGCTTGAAATATCTCTTGTGGAGAGTAAGAAAGAGACTCAGCTAGGGAAACTAACTGTCGTTTCCAGTATATGGAAAGTCTTGGTAAGATTCACAAATATGGATCTGTAGTTTTCAGCATGTGAGAGCTCTTGCAACCCATCTATGGGAAATCAAACTCGCCAACATTTCTCCTCAAAGGACGTCTTCAGATTTTCCCATTTCCTTTATTCAGTCCTCCACCCAGAGATATTCTCCTCTGAAAGCATCTCCTCACTGGCTCTGCACGTCCCTATCTGCTGCCATCACCCTATTTGAGGCCCTTGGCTAAGACACCACAGGATCGCTCTCGACTCCCTACCCATCTCTTAGTGAACTCCAGGCCAATCTCGTAGGAGGACAGTTCCCACCGTGTCACCTCATCATGGCTGGCCACCAAAGGGAGTACAGTATCTCCAAGTTTTCTCTGTAGGCCACCAACCATGCTTCCTGTCCCTATCTCTGTGTTCTCCCTCTGCACATCTTAATCTTTACTTACACTGACTAGTTACTGTTTCCCAAACAGGCTTTACATCTTCCTGCCTGGGTACCTCCATTCATGGAATCAACTTTTTCTAGATTAGAAGGCTCTTCCCATCTACTTCTGCCTAGTAAAATCTCTGCCATTCAAGGCCAATCTCTTCTCAAGACTCACAGGATTCCCTGAACGGGATATAACCATCTGTGATTTTTTGCTAATATTTCTCTCCGAGTCCTTTAGTGAATGAATTAGAAGCAGAGAACATGCTTTGTACATGTTAGGTCCTCAATAGGCATTTATGATGTCATTACAAAAAATCAGTAACGGAATTTAGGAAGAAACGCCATGTCTAGATAGAACTTCAATAAGACTACTTATCAACATAACTTAGAACAATGTAAGTAGTCCTTGTCATGTATTGTATTATACCCCCCAATATAAATTTTGTGAGCTTATTTGGAGATAGAGTCTTCCCCTATCTTGAGATAATTAAGTTAAAATATGGTTGTGGGCCCTAATCCAGTATGACTAATGTTGTTTTTAATGTTTTTTTCTTTATTAATGATAGAACATGCACTTGCCCACATGAACATGAGAGACAGAGAGAGGAAGGGGGACTGTCCAGAGTCTGGTCACACCACAGTCCTCCTTCCCCACTCCCCCAGCTCTTTGGGTCTTGGGCACTCACATGCATGCCTGGCATGTTTCAGGTTGACCAGGATGGAAATGCCTGCTATAGTGGTTACATGGGATCTGGCTTCTCCTTTTCTTTTCTTTTTTTTTTTTTTTTTGAGAGGTTTTTGCTGTAGGGTATGTGTGTTCGCCAGAAAGACAGAGAGACACAGAGAGAATTAAGAGACACAGAGAAAGTGAGAAATCACCCCCCACCCCAGGAGATGGCCACACCGCAATCCCCTCTCCTCCATTCTCCTCTCAGGATCTTGGGCACACACGCACATGCACCTGGCATGAGTTTAAACCACTGGGTCCGGGACTCGAACCACGGTCGACTACATGAGAGTCCAGTGACATAGCCGTTACATCAACTGCTGATCCTAGGATCTGACTTCTTTTTGAGCAGTGCATTACAGATGTGCCATGGAGCCAATCCTGGAGTTTTGTAAAAAATGGGAAATCTAGACACGGGCATGCACAGAGGGAGAAGGCCCATGGGAAGATGAAAGCGGAGGTCAAAATGGTGCATCTTCAGCCAAGGAATGCCACAGACTGCCAGAAAGCAGCAGGAGCGGGGAGAGATGTGTAAAATAGGTTCTCCCTCACAGCCCTCAAAAGGAACCTACCCTACCAACACCTTGATCTTGAATTTCCACCCCCCCAGAACAGCCAAACAGCAAATTTCAGTTGTTCCAGACTTCCAGTTTGTGGCGCTTTGTTGAGGCAATTCCAGCAAACTAAAATAGTCCTATTCCTCCAGAAACAGTAATCTGGATGAAAATTGGAAAGACATCTCTGGTAGTATGTAGAGCTATTATGTGCCAAAGGAACAGTTCTGTGCATTTATGGTAGTGGTAGTTACACAAATCTATACCTGAAATAAAATTACATAGAAGCACACACATGCATGTACACATGTGCACACACACATATTCAAATGAGTGTGGACTTAAAAAACGATAAAAATTGGTTAACGTCTGTAGTCTTGAGTTATCAGGAATACACCAAAGTCTCCTTCCTGATTTTGATGTTATACTTTAGTTGCCTAAGAGGTCACCTTTGGGAGAAGCTGTGTGAAGAGTATGTAAGACTCTTTCACTATTTTTGTACATTCTTGTGAAATTATTTTAAAATAGTTTTTAAAAAATTAATAAATAATGATGCTCTTTATTAAAGCTGCTCTCAAGTCAGCCCAATAACCTTGCAGTTAAAGGAGCCAGATCTCATGCTCCAGGTTGAAAAACACACTGGGCACATGTGTGTGCATGCCCAAAGTTCCTATAGGATGAGGAGATGGAGGAGAAGGGATTACAGCATGACCGTGCCCCCCTTGGAAGGCTTTCTCCTTTTTTCTCTCTCTCTGTTGAGTATATAAGCTGTGGCAATATAAAAAGAAATAAAAGCTGTTCTCTCAGTATTATTTTTGCACCATTCACATGCAAGCTGCACACCAACAGAGCCACCCAACCTGAGGTCAGCCAGCTGACAGTCACAGTCAGTGAGATTCTGAAACTACCTAATGCAAGGCACAGTGCTACTATCAGGAACGAGTGTCATATTTTATCTCAATCTTAACCACTCTAATACTCCTCCAGAAAGTGTTCAGGTTCAGAAAAATCACTACAAAAGAAGACTGAAAAAGAGGACAAAAACAGAAAGGTAGAAAACATTATGCTGGGTTTCTTTCTGAACAGTGATGCTGCTTCAGCCGGGAGAAGTGAATTTGTTAGAAAATTGATCTGTAGCTACAAGTTTTATTTTTAGAAAACGTGTTTTACATATGCTATTAAATACAAGGTGAACATTAAAAATATATATATATTTGTTTGAAAGGAGGTTGAATTGTTGGCAGAACTGGAGTGCTTTTACGTCTCTAAACCTGGCTCTGTAGGTACTTAGAGACTTTCAAAGCAACATGTCTTTAATAAAATAAATTGGATGTGGTGCAAAGGCATGTGAGGGTCAAACTGTTGAGACAACCCAATTCCTCTTGGCTCTGCCATCTCAGTGCTCTCTCTTACCTCCCCCCCTTGTTCGCTTGCTTTCTCCTTTTTCCACCCCTCTATTTTCCTATTCATCGTGTCATGGAGGAATTCTTGCAAAGGGTCAATTCTGCCCAGCGTGGGTCTAGTGGAGATACGAATCACCATCAGCCGCAACTACAAGAAGTGGATAAAAATTATAGGATGCTTTTCTCAAAGGGAGTTACAGAAATAGAATATGTCACAACCATCCTGAAGATTCAGACTTGATCAACACTTGAAGGGAATGAAGCTACAACTCCTGGGGCTGTATCTTTGGTCAAAGGTAACCATTATCCTGGGACGATTAACTCCAGTGTCTTCACTGAAAACAGGTTCTTCTCTGTTTGTCAAATGGAAAAATGAAATTCTTCCATTTCCAACAAAGGCAATTACTCAGAATACTTTTACCCAACAAAATGATTTTCTCTCTCACCTCCTGGGTCTGGAGCTGCACAGGCTGCCTCATGGAGTGGATGCTGCAGTGAGGAGCAATCTGTCTGAATTCTTGCTGCTCTCAGACTTGACGCTTTGTTCTTGGAGGCTTGACTGGAAATAAGTTTATTGTGATTTCAATGTAGACAGATTTTTTTTCCCCTACTGAATAAATTGATCATGAATGGCCTTCACAAAAGTAAAATGCCAGTTGTTTCTGCACTTTCTACAAAGCACCTTCTTACTTGTGAGAAGCTGAAAACAAAGGTTAAAAATTGCTATGCCATGAAAGAGCAGTGGTTGCAGTAGACAGAGCTTCAGCACACATGTACCAGGAGAGATCGACTTGATTCTGCCTTCTCCGCCTTATCTTCATTTCTATCGAGTGACACAGGCAGCATCACCTCCATCTGGTCCAAATACTAACAGAGCCCTCCTCCCCAAAGTCCCAACGTTCTTTTTGGTTTGGTACACTGTTTCTTGCAGCCTCTGGGCTTCCCAACTTAGCCAGAATTCTAGTTTTGACCTGGCTGTTAATCAGCTGTGTGACCCTGGGTAAGTCAGTTAGTGTCTCTGGGTCTTTATCATCACTTACCATGATCAAGTACTGTGATAGCAAGCAAAGAGAAGGTCCCTGTTCTAAAGAAACTAGATTTTGTAGGAGAAAAGTAAGAAGGAAAAAGGAGAAAAATAAAAAGAAATAGGGGACTAGAGTAAGTTAACTCTTGAAAAGGAAACAAAATTTAGTTTTAAAAATCTTTTTCTATTTTTTTTTAATCGCAGGAGTTATGTACACTCACCAGAGAGACAGAGAGGGAGAAAGAGAAAGCACCCCCTAAGAGGATATGGTCATACCACAACCCCCTCTCCTCCATCTCTCTATCCTGTTGGGATTTGGGACATGCACACACACACACACACACACACACCTGCATCTGGCATGTTTTTCAAGCCACTGGGGCTAAAATTCTAACTGTATGGTTGAACTTTCTACTCCCTTAACCACCAGGCCGTGAGGCTGGCCCTATCTTTTTCTTTTAACAACACCAGAAGGAAGGCACAAAGGGAACTCTTCAATCCCACATCCCAAGCCAGTCTTTCTCTCATTTCTTAGGACTGTTCTCATCATGCTGAGACGCATTTGAGCATTGCCATCAGCTATAACTGAAAATTAGGCAGAGGGAAATGTTGGTAATACTCAAAGAACTTCATCAAGGAAGCTAAGATATATAACACACACCAAGACATGCACATCAAGTCCACAATGGCTTAGGGGTATTACTTTTTATATTTTTAAAATCCATTATTTATTTTAATTGTAAGAACATTTCACATTTGTAAGATAAAGAGGAGACAAAAAAGAAGAAATCAGAAAATATTGATGATCCCATACACCTAGACAACCATGATCAACACCTTTTTGGGTATAGATCATATATACTATTTTAAACACACATGTAATTTACAAAAGTGGGGTGACACCATTCTATTGTTCTGACACCTAGTTTTCTTCCTATAGAGAAAGACAAAAGTTATATTTTAGACACAGTAGTTAAAATAATAACTCTGAAGGGTGGACTTTTCTAAATTAGTGTGTTTTAATTACTGTCAATGGTCAATCTCATAGAGCAAACACGAGTCTACTGCAATGAATAAGACCTTCTGTTCCCACCTTTGGGCAAATGTACTTAGGAAGGAATGATTTCAATGTAGAAAGGCTGTAGCGTATGCATTTATTTTTAGTGTCAATGTTCCAAGAATCATGGATCTTATTGCATCTATTCTCATTCAGCTTTGCAGGGCAGTTGGAAAAAAGATCTATGAGCTGAAAAGGTGTTTAATGATTACCAAAAAATGTATCTGTTTTCTCCTTAAGGCTGATCTCTTTTACATGCCAAGAAAGAGTTCCATCATGTTGATTAATTGTATCCAGCCTTTTGAATTAAGGATATAAGGAAATTCATTGTCAACAGACCAGGAACAATTACTGAGCAAAAATCCCTAGTTCACATTTTCAGCTGGTAGAACTTCATTCTAGGAACTGCAACGAAGATGCCTAGTAAAAACTTTTCTCTCAAGTGGCATGAAAATTCACTGGCTAATCTGCTTATCACAAGTGACAGCCAAAACCTAGTGTTCAGCCTTTACAGAGATCTGACTGTGGAGGATGTCTCTCTGTCCTCTTGCATTTTCTCTCAGAGAGATCAGAGAGAAACTTTTGAGACTTTCTAGAAAGGGTCGAGTTCAGTCCCACCATCACATCTTGGCTTCTCTTTTGAGAAGGAAGATGAAGCAGCCACAATCCGTGCCCTCTCAGAGGTGCCATGATTCTCCTTGGCTTCTGTGCCTTTGGGTATTGCGGTTCCTCGTCACACACTCTGACAGTGCTGTCTCATTAGCGGGAAGATGGAAGTGACACTTCCTTTGCAGGCAGATCTTGCTCAGTCTCAGACTCGGTGGTAGCCTTTGTAACGTGCATCGGGTTGTTGGTGGTAAGAAAGGATGCAATTCAGAATGTCACGCACACGCACACACATTGTCGTTGGAGACAGCTCCAACTTGGTCTTATACCTGTGTTAGGTCAACTACTTTTTTGCGCTTTGCTTTAGTTTTACATAAGTCAAATCCTCTGGGTTGGGTTTTCCTTCTCTATGTTAAGCTAAATTTAATTCTTTCTTCCATCTTCATTTTACAACTACTCCTTCCCATGAGTATTTGACTTCACACCTCCTCTTCGCTGCTTCTTCTGCCTTCATATAAGGAAAAGTGAAACCAGGAGATTCAGCTCTATGGGTTGTATTCTGAAAGACTGGAGATTAGAATAAAAATAAGACGTAGACTTTGCTCAAGAATGCAAAGTCAGTTGTCCCTAGAGACCCTCCCACCCTCTGAACAACAGCACAAGGGCAGATGCCTCTGGCCAGGGCTCCTTCTGAGATAACATTGATTCTAATCTGAAAGTCAAAACAATTCAGGTCACAAAACATAGCCCAAATTCAGCAAAACAGTCCTTATTTTTGAGAGAGATAGGCAGAAAGTTTGGATTGGTGCCTTATTCCAGGAAACTGGCATTCACCTGGCCTAGTAGTGTCTGCCTCAACTAGTCTGGTCCTAGGAGCTCTCACCAACCCCATTTCTCTTACTCACGACATCCTAGGAAGATTTAGCACACAGTTTCCATCTTGAAGTATTTGCATTACAGATCAAATGCTAGACATGATCCATCTGCCACTCCCCAGGCACTTAGCACTTGTGTTTGTTCAGTAGAAAATATTTTAAGGCTTAATTAGAACAGATGAAGAAATGTGAACAGTGGTTAAGGTGCCCATCCAACAGTCAAGATTTCACTGAACAGGCTTCATACAGATGCAGCTGCATTGACTATCATAACGAAGAGCACTGCCTAGTATTAAGCGCAGGATTGCAGTAGGCAATCAGTGTTACCTTTACTGCATCCCTTTTGTGCCAGAACTTTTAATACTCATTCATTCATCATGGTAGGTACTGAGTACCATACTACCATGCAGACATTGTGTCACACGCTGGCAATACTAACGAAAAGACAAATGGATTCCCGCTGTCCTGGAGGAATATGTGTTATTGACGTGAAAACTGGTTATTACAAGGAGGAAGAGGGAAAGGAAAACGTAAACTTTAGAAAGCCCCTCACTATCTTCTATTTTAAAACTAGTTTTCTAAGACTTTGCCCATAGTCTGGGGCAGTAACTTTGGAGCCACTCTAGGCAAAGATCTCAAATCCCCTTCATCTTCTTGAAACACTTATTTCCATTGGTCAGACCCATTCATCTTCTTAAAACACCCATTGCCATTGGTCAGATAAAGGCCGGGCCTGCAGAGCCTTTATGGCTCTTTATTTTTAGATTTTTTTTTTTTTTCAATTTGCCAGAATGTGTATGTGCTAGCCACAGGCAGAGAGGAAGGCAGAGGGAGAAAGCACTTACTGACTGGGCACGGTGACCACAAGCCTTTCTCCTCCATTTCCACATCCTGCTAGAATTTGGGGCACACATGCCCAGTATGTTTTTCAAGTCATGCCATGAAAGAGTTCTATCATGTCGATAAATTGTATCTGACTTTTTGAATCAAGGATGTAAGGACATTCATTGTCAACAGACCAGGAACAATTACTGAGTAAAAATACAGTAGTTCATGTTTTCAGATGGTAGGACTTCTTCACTCTATCAACAGCAAGAAAGATGCCTACTAAAATTTTTCTCCAAAGTGGCCTGAAAATTCACTGGCTAATCTGCTTGTCACGTGTGACCATCAAAAGCTACTGCCAGGTCTAGGATTCAACCCACACAACTGGCTATGTGAAGTCTGGCTCCCTTAATGGCTAGACCATGGGACCAGTCTTTGGCTTATTTACACATTTGTAGTTTTCTCATTCTGTCTTTAAAACTGTGACATAAAAAAGATTAATAACCAGGACAACAGAGGACCTGACAGACATGTCAATTCTGTCCCTCAAGGGTACTTAAACTGCCACCTGCACATTGCCCAGTGGTAATACTTGGGTATACCTTCTCCCTGCCAGACCTGGGCACACATCAAACTTCTCAGAAAACCGCAGACTAAAAGCACATGGTGAGTGTGGGTTTGGGGTCTTGGACAAGACTTCGTGTGTGCATCTTTGGGAGGAGAAGTGAAAAGATAGGCAGATGTGGATCTAAGGTTAATAATGTTCCAGGGAGTTTATACTCTGGGAGACATTGTGGGGAGGAGCTGGCTTGTGACCACATGAAGGTTAATGGCATGGTTATACATTGAAAGTCTCTGTTGTGTCAACAGAGAGATGGACTGCTTTAACAATGATGTAATGACCATAACCACTCCTCTGGTGCACGAAGACAGGGCAGTAAAAAGGGGGTCATCATTAGAAGATACACACACCAAAGACTTTTCCAGTCTCTCAAATGGCCATGGCATTAGTTCAAATTGGGAGAACTTAATTATTCCTTCGATTATTAGGTGAAATCCATAGATGATAACAAAATTCTGCAGCTTAGTGTAGGCAAAGTGTAGGATTTCTTCAGAGAGGAATTTTTAAGGCAGTATATTCGTATCTGAATTGGATTTGTTATTTTTACTTATTTATTTATTTATTTTTTTGAAAGAGAGAATTTTGCAATAGGGCACATGTACTCACCAGAGAAACAGAAAGCAAGAAATCACCCTCTTCCCCAGGAGGATGGCCACACAGTAATCCCTTCTCCTCTATTCTCCTCTCAGGATTTTGGGCATGCACGCACATGCACCTGGCTTGAGTTTCAAGGTGCCAGACCCAGGACCTGAACAGCTGTCAACCATGTGAGAGTTCAGCATCTTAACCACTATGCCACCGTCAGCCCCCTGAATTGGATATTTTAGGAAGAGGCCCACTGAAAGCACTTAAAAACTGTACGTGTTCTCACCCTCTCCTGGATGTAGGGTCTGTGTACTGTGAACACTTGCAAAACGAAGACTCTTCAAACCTAAAAGAGGAGGGCAAAGCTTCTTTCCGTCACCGTGAAGGCAGGAAGAGCGCAGAGACAGGAAATTGTCCATTGTTTTGAGCTTCAGTTTTTTTTCCTTTAAAAGGGGGCTGTTGTCCCATTTTGAAAATTACTTGAGAGGATAACTGCATATATGTTTTAATTAGTAAGAGGATTATAGATCTAAGATATTTATTTAAATGCTTCAACTTCAGACCAAATGGTGGCACAGTGGGCAACAAAAATGGATCTATATGGAAGGTTTCCAGGTTCACGTCCTGAGGCCTCTATGCACATTCTGGGCCCACCCTCATGCCTGTGATCTCATGGCTGAGGCTCAGGGTGGATCAGAGGGTGGATACTCTGTTGGGGTGCCTGTCTCTCTCTCATGGAATAAAACATTTTAAAAATGTTTCAACTTATTAAGGGTAAGAGTGAAATGCTTTAAAAGGAAACATTCTATCTATCTAGATACAGAATTTTTGGAATGCAAGAAATCCTTCCCTCGCCCAGGTCATTTAAATGGGCCTTAGCAAAAACGACAGCAGGAGAGTTCTGTGGGTGCCATTCATCCCTGTTGGCCTAGGACTGAGGGTTCCCGGAGCGTTTCCTGTGCCCCAACCAGTTGCAAATCCGGACGAGTTGTTCATCTGGTCCTGTCCAACCCTCTTTATTCCATGATCACTAATTATAGTCCTCTTATTTCTATCCTGGAAATGAGAATGATATCCTTAAGTGAGCGGCAGAAAAGCTGTCCATGTGGCTCTTAGGTTTTAGGGGCGCTTTGGGAACAGAGGGGAAGATGTTCTCTTTCATTATGTTTACTCTCCCCCAGCCTTGCTACCCATCCCTGGGAAGAGCTGTGAGATAAACAGAGCACCCCAAAACCGTCCACCTGAGGTCAGTCACCATGTGATTCCCAGACTTCACCAATACAAATATGCAAGAATAACATTTCCAGAGTGTCTGCAGATAATGTAAGTTCCTCTGAGCCCAAACTTGGAAGGCAAGTAATCAAGGTGTTGACCTGATGAATGAAGAGGGGGGAGAAGGCCGTATCATTTCAAAGGTATCTAGCGCTTTCCCATTAAGCCACGAAACTTGCAGTTATTAGTCATCAAAATAAATGCGCCCTGCCCTTAGGTGTGTGCAGCCTTCCACGAGAATAACCACCAGTAGAGCGCTCTCTGTCATCAAATTACTGAAGATGAAATGAACTTTGAAACAATATCCCAGGTGAATGAAACATTTAGCTACTTAACGAGAGGTTTTGCTGGGACCCTCGTTTATTATTTTGAGAAGTTAAATCAGTTCCTGCCAATAATTCCATACCGTCTCCATTATTTCACAGGTAGGAGAGTCTGTGGCCAATAGCCAGTCCCTACTGTGTCTTTAGTTTGGCATTGGAAATGGTTCTGAGAGCTTCCCACTGAGCCGAGAGTCAAGTTAGAGATCTTGTGTGCAGAAAAGGGTGGGCATGCCATTATTCTGCAGTGTAGCAGAGTGAAATAAGTAGGATTTCATTTAGGCTGTGTTTCTTTTTTAGATTAGGTTAAATGGCCAAGATGCTAAAAGCCTCCTATCTCTTACAAATCGAGTGCCTCTGTCTGCTGATTCTGACCATTCTGGCTGTAAGTCTTACTCTGAAAAGCTTTTGATAAGCGTCTTAAGTGTAGAGACATCTCATGTGTCTTGCTAAGAACAGGCACATTTTCATATAGAAAGGTACTGTGCCTTTTTAAGTGACTTTCTGCCTTCAGGGGTACTTTAAAGGCAAGACTGAGTTTTGAGCTAAACTGTAAATCTGAGTTTCAAACGTTAGTCCCTAGGTTTTGTTTGTTTGTTTGTTTGTTTGTTTTGGGGGGAGTATTTAGAGGACAAGTCAAAATATCAGTATTTCAAAATGTACCCCCCAGAAAGATACCTGTTTAGGAAGGCTATTCTTGAAAACAGAGAAAGCTCATTTCACAGCTTAAAAAAAAAAAAAAAAAAAAAAAGGAAAAGCACAAAGTAGAAAAAGCTGGTGTGGTCTCTGCATTTCTGTCCACCCATCTGCAGTGTGGCCTTGCCCTATAGACCATCCTTCTCTCCCTTCAAGGCTGGAGGGAAGGTCCCTCTGGCAGCACAAAATCCTCTCCCCCGCACTGGCTGGCACTCAAAATTCTACTATTAGGACATAATCCCTTTAGTTTCAGCTTTGATCCCTGTTAAAATGCAAATACCTCTGGGTGGGGTAATACTTAAGCTGTTATCAGTCCTTTACAGTCCACCATGGAGGAAGGAGCTGGGCACATTTCACCGGGGTTGGAAGGGCACATCTGGAGGCCACAGAGTAATAGAAAGTGTAGACACTGAAGGAAGATCTGAGAGCCAGAGAACAGAGCCCTCTCCCAAGTGCGAATCACGCATGGAGCTGAAAGCAGGAATCTTATTCGGACTGGACAGGATGGCATAAATTTATGTAGAAATCTGTCCACCAAAGACTCTGAGAAAAGCCTTAGCCAAACAATGGGACAAGCGAACATTCTACTAAAAGACAATTTAAATGGGGAGGGGGCGGGGAGGAGCTGCTCTGTGATAAAATATAATGGCTAATCCTCAGGGTTCTGCCTTTCTGTTCTAACTTTAACTAAGGAAAAAAGTTTAGCCTTGTTAAAGCTATTATCTGTTCCTAAATTGCATAGTATATAAAATGTAAATGTGATCACACCACTCTTAAATTATTATAACAATACGCCATTCTGTTTTCTTCCCCTTGACATTTACAAAATTCATTTGGAAGAGTGGGATCTACCTCACAGAGATTAGTGATAAATCATGTATTTTTAATGAATATCAATAGGAGAAACCCCATGACATAGCCCACCATCTAATTTGATTAAACTGTGCTTAAGGCAACACTACCTCTCTGGCTAGGGAATAGCTCCATAATGACTTTGTGAGCATTATTGCAGGCTGTTTTAATGATTTAATGAACTGCCTCTATATTTAGTTCAATAGCCTTAAAATGATTAGTGTTTAAGAAAAATTAGCTCACTTTGATTTGATTCTATTTGATGGTAAGTTTAAATAACCTAACCCTTCAAAACACAGTGGAAAAAAAATCCTAGAATCCCAGCCAGCTAACTGCTCGAAAACATTATGACCATCATTAATAACCGTTCATTTATGTTTAGCTACAGTAGCCGGCCTGACATGCTCATCGAGGAGCTGGGCTGTAGGAACAAGGGCTAATGCCGCATTTCATCTTCCCTTTCTGCTGGCAACGGGAGGGAGAGGAGACGAGACGGGAGGTGCAAGACAGTCTTCAATTTCATGTTGGGTTATAAGGAAATCTCTCTAGTTCAGGTCCAAAGTGGGAATCTGTCTGCGCTTGGGAGAAGTTCTGGGTTTCTAAAGGAGGAGGAGGGGAAAATTGGTGTGAGGTTTTGGGCCAACCCCTCCTGCTGTGGTGTGGGCAGCCAGTGTGGTTAGATTTGAGCAGCGTGGTCAGGAAGCTCCCTGGGACACCCTGGTGGGACCCGAGGAGGACTCTACAAAGAGGACTGAGGCAGATGGCATTTTTAGATCAGTAAGTGATCTGAGAGCTGGCATGATACAGTCGGGACCAGAGCCAGTTCCTTATTCCAAAATAACGAGGGTCACAGCACACAAGCAGAAGTCTGTCCTGTAATATCCCCGAGGGTGACCACAGCATGTCCACACCCCAAAACATGGGAAGTAATCACAGTATTGGGGAACCAAGTACTGTGCTTCATCTGAAAACATCTAGGCCAATGTCTTTTGACTGTGCAGACCACAAAGTTAAACTCTTAGAGAAAAGTAATGAATCAGAAAGTCGGTTTAACTTTGAATGTTGGAATAGTAACGGGTAACAAAACCTGGGCACTCCCCAAATGCCAGGCACTGCTTACTCTTCACGAAAGCCCTAAGAGATGGACACCGCCATTATCCCCACTTTCTGCAAAGATGCCAAAGCTCGGAAAGACTAAGCAGCTTGCCTGGGGTCACACAGCTAAGAGGGGAGGGGACAGACTTGAATCCAGGTCTGTTCTGACTTCTCGTTCCTGGCCTCTCTGTCACTGTGCCTCTCACATCTCCATCTTACCACGTGACATGCCGAGTGTATTCTGAGTTAGAAACAGGGACAGATGTAAAGAAAATGGATGGCAGAGGATGGTTGGTGAGTATCCGATGATTCACGAAATGAGGCCGCTCACCCCAGCCTTCATTACTCAGAGCTGTCGCTGTGGATTCCTGGGCCTTGGGGCAAGAATGCAATCCACTAACCATCACTATTCCTTGTCTTTGGGAAGGGAGGGGAAATATTTCTAAATGAACCATTGTCATCGGATGACAAAGCCCTGTGTTTCTTGGCGTGTAACGTCTACTCTCCCAAGACACTTTCCTTTTCCCTGTGTCTCTTTGTTAATGTCCACCCTTCATCCACTCCCACAATCTGTCCCTTCCCACACTAAAATATGTGCACGCAATCATGCAGCCTGCACGCACACGCACACGGTCACAGCCACACCCTTCCGTCCTGTTTCACGGACATTTACTGAGTCCCTGGTATGGACAAAGCACTATGCCCACACGGGAAACAGACATGAATGAAATGTAGTCTCTGCTGTAGCTGAGCACAGCAGCACACACCTGCTCTGGAGTCTGGGCAGGAGGATTATGAGTTCTAGGTTAGCCTGGGCAACCCAGTGAGACCCCATCTCTAAAAACAAAACAAAGCTAAAAAATGGAAATAGGGTGTCTCCCATGGCCCTGTACTTAAGAGAGTGCGCAGCCTTCTGGGAAGAAGGGACTAGTTCAATAACAATGCACGACATCCCAAGGCCACACTCCTCCCTCAGTATTATCCCAGGCAGCCCCACATTTTTTCAGAGTCCTCTTTGCAAAGGTGTCATCCTCTCTTCTGATATCAAATCCTCAATCTTTCCCACTCCCCTGTCCCATCAGCTCACCTAAAATAAAAACTAAAAACTCGACTCTGTGACTCATTTTCTTGAAGCCAACTGTTCTGATACACTCATTCTGAACTTACGTATCAATAACTGAGACTAACTTACCTGTGCCCCCCCCCCGGCCCCCCGAGCCTGTGACCATCTCTCTTAAGCCATTGAAGAGAATCAGGCTATTGGTGCGGGACATTTCTTGATGGCAGAATGGAAAATTCTTGTGTGTGGCAGGAAGTGTAAACGACTGATGGAAACCATGTGGGAACTGGCAACCAAGGGGCACATGTCCCGCCTGGGGAGCAGCACCGCTCAGCGACAGCCCACGGCCACCAAGCATTGTTGCCAGAGCACCCCCATTTTCAAGACAAACACAAAATCCTGACTTCTACGTAAAACATATCAATTTTTAAAACTTAGTTCAAAACAAACAAAAAGAATACCATGCAGGCTGGACAAATATGGCCCACAGCTGCCAGTGTGTGACGGCCGCCTCACCCAACACAAACTGCGCTAACAGACCCAGCTGTGTGAGGACCAGTTTAAACCCATGCCACGGTCACAGCTCGGCGTCCCAGGGATGCACTCCCCAGCCAGCCACAGACAGTGTCCTGGTCACTCGAATAAGCACACAGCATCAGATGGGGCTGGCTTGTGCTTCATGGTCTGAACATAGAAGACTCAAGATGTTGCTGCTAATAACTTTTACTGTGACCCACCCAACTTGCTAACTCTTCATGGAAAAGAAAAAAAAAAAAAGGCTCCCGGCTGTGCATATGCAATATCCAATCGGAATTAAAAATTACTTGACCTACATTTAGATCTCCCGACTCTGTTTTGGAGCACTATGTTCTTGAAACAGCTGCTGCTGATTGAGAATTCTGACCCTCGTTGTTGCTTCTGCCCTGCCTCTGAGAGCTTCCTGTAATCACAAATCCAGTTGTTTTAACAGAAAATAGGAAGTTTCATGAGAAAGACAGGTCTTGAAATTTAGAATACTTTATGGGAACATGGAAGACCATGATTTTCTTAAGGTGGGGGATCTCATACATTTTTCACTTTAAGTTTCATCCTTTCCTGGTGAGTAGAAAACTTACCCTAAAAACTGGGGTAAAGAGATGGATCAGCAGTTTGGGACCCCAAAGGGAAAATCTCAACAGGTTTCCTATGTGTGCAAAGCCACTTGAAATTGAGTATGTGTCAACACAGACTTAATTAACTCCCAGCCAGGACCTATTGGAAATGATCCCAGAAAGTTGGGACAAAGGAGAAGGTGTTAATTTCTCAGCAGGAGAGAAAGTACCTTTTAACTGCATTGGATTATGGCTTAGGGCCTGGTAATGGAGCATTTTCAGATGGGTTGAAAACAGGTGGCAATAAAAATCAACAAGTTGGCCCCTGCTGATAAGGCCAGAGGATGCAGGACAGGGTTTGGAGATCAACACAAACATTTTTTCAGCTGTTCAGAGCTCAGGTAGTCGTCCCCGAATCCCTGATTCCAGAAAGGACAAGTGACTTGTCCTCAAGAACTGAAACTCTAGGTCTCTCTGTAAAAGTAAAACCAGTTTAAAAGTTTTTTTTTTTTAATTCTTTTTTCAAATCACACATTGATGTGATTACCCTTCTTTGGATGAAAACCAAGAGACTGACTAGGAAATTTGGGAATCTCAGACCCCAATTAACAATGGCAGGCCTCAAATCAGGATTTTCCCTTAAATTCTCAGAAAGCCACCAGGAGAGAAAAGAAATCACATGTAAGCCAGGCACTCAGGCTGAATACTACAAGATTCAAACTTCCTCCAAATAACGTATAGATTAGACAGATATATATAGTTAGGCAATCACCAATTGAAGTGATTGAAGAAGTAATCTGAGTATGATCTTGGGGAAACCACTGACTGTGATTGTAATTTAGTAAGCAAACACCAAATCAGTTATATGGTACCCTCCTAGGAGAATGCCTGGAACACAGAAAGGGAAGTCTGAGGGGCAGAAGGTTGACCTGGTCTATTCATCGGTGTTCAGATGGGGAGGCACGTACGTACAGCATTGTGAAACTTTTATTCTTTAGAGAAGTAGACTCTGTTGAGGAGCAAAGGGGACTTATGAAGCCACATTATAGGCAAAATTAGATACTCCCCTTTATGATCCAATTTTCCACACCAGAGTTTCAGGCTCACCCAGCAATCTTTTCAAGACAAATCTGGCTTCTCAGGCATGCAGGTACCCTAAAGGGGTGGAGAAGAAAGTATGAGCATTCCAGGGATAAGAATACAGCTCTAGGCACCAGCAAATAGCAGAATGGTTACGTTGGTGGTCTCCCATGTAGTCAGCTGCAGTTCAAGTCCTGGACCCAGCATCTTCAAGCTCATGCCAGGTGTGTGCGTGTGCATGCCCAAAATCCTGAGAGGAGGACAGAGGAGAAGAGATTGCGGCATGGCTATCCCCCGGGGAGTGATTTCCTTCTTTCTGTCTCTCTGGCAAATGCACGTGGCCTATAGCAAGTATCTTTCTAAAAAACAAAAACAAAAAAAGAATATAGCTCTCCACTCTAAACTCACACACTGATATCTGGCTGTTGCACACAGCCTTCAGTGAGCTGGATGTACATGATTCTGTCTCCCCAAGTCCAATCAGCTCCAGACAATGACATGGATAAAAGCTAGTTCCAACACAATAGTATTTTTTTTTTTTTTTAAGCAACAGAAATTTACTTTCTCACCATTTGGAAACCAGAAGTCTAAAAACAAGGCACCCCCAGGACTGTGCTCTAAGGGATCTTTATCACAGGAGTCACGTAACCTTTCTCTCTCAAATCCACAGACTGGAAACCCCCAAGCCCAAGGTGCTTACATTTCCATTCCTCTTACACCTGGTTTTGAAAGCCACTTGTCATCCGCTGAATGCCTCCAAAGGCGTTCATTGCCGTTGTAAAGCTAAGTTTCTGTTGGTTGTATCCTGACTGTGCTGTTCATATATTTTCATATTCTTCTCCCACACTGCTTTCCTCCATCCTTCTTCATCCGGATCATATATTTTCCTGTGTTTTTTTCCTTCCACTGCTTCCTTTGTTCATCTAAATGGAGATTGAGTGAATAACTGAAGCTATTCCCATGCAAAGGATGGCCAGGAAAGCTAGATAATTCACTATTGTAAAAATAAATAAATAAATAATCTTCAGCGCTTCATTTTCAAGAATAGCTTAACAAAAGTTGCTTGACCAGATTGTAGATGTGACAACCCCACAAAGTACACATTTCTGAAAAGTTCCTGAACAAATGCAACCCCAAAACAAGTCGCCTTTGAGAAATGACTTCCCAGCATGGTGGCTGGTCACCAGCTCTTTGCTCCTTCTTCTTCTTCCTAGTTCTTCTCCCTCCTCAGGACATTTGGCAGGCCTTTTTCGTGGACTTGTCCTGAGCCTGCTCCTTAATACCTAGTAAGGGAATAATAAAACCTAGGCCTCATCCAGGAAGACTGTACACTCCCATAGTACTTAGCCAGAGGAATTGGGGGAGGGCCTTGTGCACTAGGGAATAAATTACCTGTCGTGATCAGTTTGGGTGTCCCTGCCCGTCAGATACCCAATCTTGCAAGACCATTGAAGTCCCGCTTCCCTGTACCTTGTGTCCCTATGTCCATTCTTTGATGTTGGACAGGTGAGCATGTTTCTCACAATCTTTCATATTTAAGGGCTGAGGCTGGCACTGCTGGGCAAGCATAGCAGGCAGGCACGGGTCCAGAGATCTGAGGTCAGAAGCTGCTTCCCAGAGCCTGACGACAGGCATTTACCAACAACTCACCTAGTGTTGGGTAGTAACCCTGACCTCATCACACCCCTCTTTTGAACTGAAAATGCTTTCTCTGTGCCCAACTCTGTTCTAGGTGCTTCAAGTTTGTAAAAACACGGTTCTTGCCTTCTAGGACCTGCCAATCTACTTGGAAAAATAGAATTTGACACACAGAACCATTAGAGAACAATATACAACAGCAAACATTTGAGTATGAGGCGGGGCTCTCAGATAGCACCTGCATTAAAGCTGAAAGAGAAATCATCCCTGTCATCTAGTAATTATAATATGTTGAATTTTATCATACTTTTACCATCAATAAATAATTACATACACATATTTTATCTAATTGTCCTCTTGCTAACTAGCTGAAGAATGTGCTATAATCCC
This sequence comes from Tupaia belangeri chinensis, assembly GCF_000334495.1. Taxonomy (NCBI): domain Eukaryota; kingdom Metazoa; phylum Chordata; class Mammalia; order Scandentia; family Tupaiidae; genus Tupaia; species Tupaia belangeri. The sequence goes on along the minus strand of NW_006159835.1, from coordinate 4,241,623 downwards.
CTCATTACAGATGAAAAGCCTGAAGACCAGAGAGCTTAAGTTACTTGGTCAAAGTCTTTTCTTTTTTCTTTTTGGAGAGGTTTTTGCTATAGGACATGTGTGCTCGCCCGAAAAACAGAGACAGAGAGACAGAAAGTGAGAAATCACCCCCCTGGGGAATGGCCACACCACAATTGCTTCTCCTCTCGGGATCTTGGGCACACACACATGCGCCCGGCGTGAGTTTAAGCCACCAGGTCTGGGACTCGAACCTCAGTTAACTACATGGGAGTCCAGAGACATAGCCATTATGCCATCTGCTGGTCCCAGTTGGTCAAAGTCTTACAGAGTCTTCTTGTGATCCTTGGCATTGTGGGAGACTTCCTGAAAGAAACAAGATTTAAAGGAGACCCTATAAGGAAGTAAAACAGAGGGAAATGGATGTATCTAATACAAGCTCAGAATCTGAGGTGTTGCTCTGTCTTGTGCTTGTAAATCAAGATTAAAACAGCTTTCAGTGCCAGATCTGGATCCAGTTTTGTGAAACCTGAAATTTGTAACATTGAAGAAAAAGAACACCCATTAAAAACACAAATTTCGGAGCTGGCAGGTGGCGTGGTGGTTAAGGGCAATGGACTCCCGTATGGCGGACTGTGGTTGGAGTCCTGGACCTGGTGGCTTATTTTCTCACTTTCTCTCTCTTTAGTGACCTCACTGGGAGTTCAAATCTTCCCCAAAGAACATGACTTCTGTGGAGAGTTTCTTTCTTTCTCTCTCTCTTTCTTTTTAGAGAGCTTTTTACTATAGTGTATTGGAATCATACTGTCCCTCTCTGGTCAAATTTAAATACATACATACATACATACAATAATTCTTTTTAAAAAATACAAAATTCACTGAGACTCCCTGGGCTAGGTCCTTACATATCTTTGGCATCTCATAAATTACCTCTGGTCAGTCACACTAATAGTCATAACACCCAGATCTTATTCAGAACCCATCGGCTGATCTGCCTCCAAAGCCACGGCAGATTCCTTCCCTTGCATAGGACCAGATTTATAGAAAGGTCTTGTGTTAATTAGGGTTAGGTTCAGCTGCCAGTGACAACGACAATAATAGCAACTCTAATACAGAGGTATACATGAAAGAGGTTACTTTTACCAATATAAATGAAAAGAGTTTACATGGCAACTTACTGATCAAGGTAGATGCAACCCAAACTCCTTCACTTTTGTTGTTCTACTATCCTTAATGCACAGCTTCTACCTCATGATCCAAGATGGCTGCTCAAATCCAGCTATCATCTCTCTTTTCCAGTCAACATAAAGGAGGATCGTCTGAAAACTGTGCATACTTTTCTTTAAGAATGCTTTCAGGAAGTTGCACACACGCTTATGCTTGTATTTCATTGGTTAGAAATTAGCACATGATCGTGCCACACTTTAAGGGAGACCAAGAAGTATAGTCTTTATTCTGAATAACCACATAGCCAGCTAAAGATCAAGAGTTCTATTACAAAAGAAGAGAATGTGTATTAAGAAACCTTCAGGACCAGCAGGTGGCATAATGGTTACATTGCTGGACTCCTACATAGTCCACCACAGTTCAAGTCCTGAACCCAGAATCTTAAAACTCATGCCAAGTGTGTACGTGTGCATGCCCAAAATCCTGAGAGGAGAATAGAGGAGAAGGAATTGCAGTATGGCCATCCCACCGGGGGGGGTGATTTCTCACTTTCTGTCTGTCTTTCTGGTGAGTGCACATATTCTATAGTAAAAAACTCTCTAAAAAGAGAGAAAGAGAGAGAGAGAGAAACTCTCCACAGAAGTCATGTTCTTTGGGGAAGACTAGAACTCCCAGTGAGGTCACTAAAAATGGACATGATAATGCACTACAACTTAGAAGCAAGACAATCCCACCCAGGTAAGAACAGGCTGTTTCATACACTTAGCTAAAGTGCTAATAAACCCCGCCAGGCAGGAAGCTGGGGCGTTAGAGGACCCAGCTCAGGTTCCTTGGGTAAACCTTGATTCAACTCCTAGCACTGCCAGTTACCAGGCACATGACATTAAGTAAGTTACTTAATCTCTGTATCATTCAGGACTCTTCTAGCTGCAAGTAACAGAAACTCAATTCTAATTAGCATTCATTAAAGAATTTATTAGTCCCCCCTTCTCCCCAGTCCAGAAATTCAAGATGTTGACCAGCTGCAAGTATTGTCTGCTCAGGGCTGTCTCAATCTTGACTCTACTTGCCTTTGGGAATAGTGTCATTCACAGGCAGGTTCTCTTACCTGGTGGAAACAAGTCCACCAGCAAGGTTTATAGTCTCCCTACTTAACCCCACAATGAGTGCCCCTTCTCTGGTTATCCCAGAGACACACCATTGACTGGAATTAGCCCAGCATAGGTGATTTGCACATCCTAGAGCCAACTGTCTGACTGGCTTCCATCTGCATCACAAGGGCCAAGAATAGGGGTGGGCTGGTTCCCCAGAGGAAACCCAGGATGGTATTAGCAGAAAGAAGGGGGAGAATTACGCTGGTTGGGCAGAAGCAGCAGAAGCTTGTTTTTTTTTCATTCCTTTAGCACAATGTTAACCCTAGTCAGAAAATGATGAGGTAACATGTATGAAAACATTTAGCCTAGTGCCAGACACATGGCAGGCATAGCTTACTATTGGGTTGTTGGGAAAGACATGACATATTTTTCTATTTTTTTAATGCAAAAATGCATGATGACTTTTCCAACAACCCAATAGATAGCTGATAGCTAGATCTGATCCATTATAAAGAGTTGGAACAGACTGGGAACCAGGAAGGAAACTCTGGAGCAGAATGCCTGTAAAGTAGATGGCCTAGATTGGAAGCAGTTGGAGGAAGGAGGAGAAACTGAAGTGTGTGCAAAGGCAGAGGAGAGAAGTCCCAGAACAAGAGAGTGGTGGTATCTCTGGAGCAAACCAACAGCCAGGAACAGGTCGAGCGACTTCAGCAGATCAGGGCTCAGACTTGCAGGTGAGGGCCCACGACAGAAGAGACGAAGACAACACTATTGGATTTGCCCTGACAAGAATCTGAACCCACTCATAATCCAAGAGTAACTTGTACAGAGGTACAGTTGGGATTAAGTGAGCCCCTAAGGAGTGTAGAGGCCCGAAGACCAACAAGGAGTTTTTCCACTCCTTGGCCTGTAAGAGCTGGGGGAGGAATCATGTTTCTGGAAACCTATAACAACTAGAATCTCTACTTGAGGAGGGGCCACCTGGCAGGAGTTTGAGTCACAGAGGGATGCACCCTGTGCTAGAGTCAAGGCTTTCTCTCTCTCCTCCCACCCTCCCACCTCCTGCAGACTGACCCAGAGCACAGAGGAGTTGAGGCCTCCCAGGACATAGAGCAGGGAAGAGATTTGGAGGGACAAATAGCCCAGTCAGCATCAATGGCTCTAGAGGGGTGAGGAGGATCCCAGTGCTCTAGAATCTTCTTCTCCTGGCATGGAGCTGCAAGGAAAGGAGTGATGTTTTTCCCTCCTACTTAGAATCTCAAACAATTGAATAGTAGCTTGGCTTCGAGAAGATCAAAAAGGCAAGGAGGTCCTGGAACTCTGGGCAGACTCGAATTTCTCACTGGCAAATGTGCTCCAGAAAACCATGCCTCCTGTCCCAGCACAGCCAGCTGAATTTCAGAGACCTTCACCTCACAGGCTCCAGCCCAAGCCCAGAGCCAGTGAGACAATAGCAGGCAGACAATAGGGGCTGGACCAGTCTCTCTGTAGGGATGTAGGGGGTCTATGCCCAGTTTCTGGAGAGACTCTCTGAGGACCTGCATGTCCACAGAGCTGGGACCTCCTGCCCTCCCTCCCATCTCCTAAGCCTAGCCCACCGGATTAGGCTTCTATCTCCACTCTTGGTTAGTTCTGTGGTCCCCAGGAGGCTTGGGAAGCTCACCTGAACTCCAGCCTGTTTGTCCTGACACTCTGAGAGCCCTGCTTTCTGCACTGGTCCCGGTCTGTCACACAATGTTCCTTGTAAATATCTTCTGAGGGGCTATACCACAGGGGTTGAAAGCACAGATGCTTACTGTGTGCCTTAAGGGCCTCTCTTTCTCCTAGTTTACTTATCCATAAAACGGGGACAGTAATAGTACCTTGCTTATAAAGTTGTTGTAGAGATTACATTAATAGCTGCAGAGTGCTTAGAACATGCTCGGCACACTGTCAGTAACCAGTAACTTTTCATTAGTATTACATTTTGAAGGGGAAAATGTCAAGTTGGTTGTGGCAGAATGAGGGCTGAATTTGGTAAACTGACCTTGAATTATTCATTTCCTCCATAGGTGAAAAAAATGACCACTGAGTCTTCTCAATTTTATTCATCTTAAGTTCCTCCTTTGGTGACCCAAAGTCATGCCCCCTGTGACTTTGTGATTATGCCTTGTATGGAATGAGAAGTGCAGCTACTTTGGGCATGTCTGGAGGCAAATCAGAAAGTCCATAAGAAGTAACTTGATTTTCCCAAGGTAGGCGTCCGTGATCACTGTGCATCTACAGACGCTCTGAGCTCGATATGCACATAGCACGTGTTGCACGCTCTGCTGAAACCAGCTTTCTGGAGGTTGAGGACTGTGTAGAGGACTTGGTGTATTAGTTATCTTAAACTAGTCAGAGTAAACAATGCCTTCCCTCCGCCTCCTTCCAGATTCCGCCTCACTGGCAGTCCCTGGCTTCCCTGGCTCCACCAGAGATCCTGGCCTGGAGCAGAGACACGGTAAGATCCATAATTCTATGGTAAGGTTCCATAATTCTATTCAATGTACCTAGGGCCTTGCCCTCTACCTTTTACTTTAAAAGATAAAGCAGCAAAGGCTCACCTTTGGTTATGGGTACATGCCCCCGACTCCTCTCATCGCTTCCTGTTTCTGGGTTTTGGGCCTCCATGCCACCTGCGATAGTGTGGGCTGCTCCTTAATGACCATGTTGAGCTCTGAGGGTGTCTCCCACCATTCCCCTCTGTCCCTAGGGCTGTAGCACCAGAGCTGAACTGCAATCTCCGTCACACTGCAATACTCATCATCACCCATCCAATGAGAGGGTAAAAGCCAAGTGCTAGAAGTTTGAGATCTGAAAGGGACCTTAGATATCAGCTAGAGCCATCACTTCCACTTACTCAGAAGGATCCTCTGGATCCAGAGAGGAGGCAGGACTTAAAAAGATTATATAGCTAGTTTCAGATCCAAGAATGTAATTTAAACCTCAAGACTCTCATGTATGCATGCATGCCTTCATTCTTCAACTACGGTATTTGATAAATATTTTTTGAGCATTATGATGTGCCAAGCACTAGATAAATAAGACAGAGCCCTACCCTGAGAGAGCTTGTATTCTCTCAAGGGACGTAAACAGCAAATGGATCATTCCCACATAGATATATAGCCCAGAGCTCTTTCCCCTGCACTGCACAGCTGGTATTTGGACACAGAGCTGACTCTCCACATCTATAGAAGATGGTACATTTGCGGTTGAGATGCACATCATTTATAAGAATGACAAGAATAGCACCAAACCACTCACTTTAATCCGTCCGATCTGTGATGACAAAAACAAAACTAAAAATTCAGACATCAAAACACCCCCTTCCACAGAGAGATTTTGTGCATAAAGAAAAAGCATGGACTTATAAATCAGGAAGACTTGGATTTGAAACTCTGATCTGCTCTCAACACTAGCTGATGACTCTGTAAGGGACTTTGGCTCTCTGTGCTTCAGTTTCCTCATCTAGAAAAAGGAGGAGATAATATTGTTTCATAGGGCCACTGTGGGATTAGAGGAGATAATGGAAAATGGATGCAATGCACTTGACGCAGTGCCTACACACCACGATGCTCAAAATACATCAATTTTGTTCTCTACCACCCCCTCCTCTCTGCTTAGCTCTGGCAATTTCATTGCTGGCACCTTTGAAGAAATCATGGCAGTTGGAATACTTAGCCAAATGGGACGCTTGAGGGGGTGATCGGATCACAAGCTAAACCCTCTCCCAGCTTTCCTTTTTGCTATAGGGCGCACACGCTCCCCAGAAAGACAGAGACAGAGAGACAGAAAGTGAGAAATCACCCCCCTGGGGGGACGGCCACACCACAATGCCTTCTCTTCCGTTCTCCTCTAGGGATCTTGGGCATGCACACACACGTGCCTGGTGTGATTCTAAGCCGCCAGATCCGGGACTCGAACCGCAGTTGACTACATGGGAGTCCAGCGACACAGCTATTACACCAACCACTGGTCCCTTCCAGCTTTCCTTTTTTTTCTTTCTTTGGTAAACTAACTTCTTCGCACCTAAGTATAAGTATTGGAGCCTGCCCCCTAGTGGTCTTATGCAGTGCTAGTTTATGCTAATGACAAGCCCGCGCTCCCCCAAAATGTGTGCCTCATCTGTGTTTGATTAACCTTCAGAGGTGCCTCTTGGCCTAGTCACAACAGGTTTTTATTTCTACAGAAAAATTAAACAGGAAAACTATGACTGAAGTTAATAAGATTGATTACTTAACATAGAGGTTAATCTTGGCTACATTACAATCACACACGTTTGTGTGCACGTGCACATACAGACACACGCACACACATCAATGCCTGGGCCCCTCCGGGAAATAGTTGATTCTGAACTTCCGGGGAGAAGGTCTGGAGTTCTGAAAGTTTCCCTGGTGATTCTGATGAGTAGTCTGGATTCCAACTCAGAGCTTTCCAAACTCTACTAGAACTTGACCAATGGCAGCCCAGACTAACTGCTAGAAAGCAGCTCTCCTGGAAGCCTCTCTACTCTCCACAGACACACTGCTTGCTCACAGCGGGCATGCTCTCCCTTGGGGAGTTGTTTTCAGGTCACGTGGCATACATTTTAGAACATTCTCAATACTGGCAAAGTTTTGTCTGTTGACAGTGGATTTGAGTTTGTTTCAAAATCAAGCTAGCTGAATATGCTGGGCCATTTTGCAGGATAAGCTGAGTAAGACCATTTTTGGTCAAAAACAACATATGGCCAAGGGGATGGCTTTGTCTCATTCGCCTCATAATTGACACAAAAGGCAATTCCAAAAGAGGGCCACAAATATTTTTATTAGTAACAGCTGTATTGGAGCCCATGTGCTGCTCCCCAAAGTACCGTCTCTCAAAGACAGTGTTCATCTGGACATGTGAGGGCTGGTGGGACTATTAAAAAACCTGCCTCATTACTTAAGGGTCGAACTTGCATTCAGAATTGAAAGAGAATTGAAAGTGGGTGGGGGAAACTGATGGAAGAGCCAGAACCAGGCAGCCCCTGGGCTTTACGGAGCTCTCTGTTCTTCATCAGAATTCAGAACCCAACTTTCCGTGTCCAGGAGAGATCCCATTCCAAGAGGGCAGAGTGACCTCCAGCCCAGAGAGCTATTCAGAGTCACCAGACCTTTCTTCTCAGGAAACTGCATGACGAGGTGAGATGATTAAATATTGCATTGTGATTTTTGTTTGCCCTCTAAACTCTCATAATGAGATCCTCTCACATTATATCAGGTAAATCTTAACTGGTGAGAACACCAGACAGTGCTAGACCCAGATAATCAATTATAAATCAATTGGATTTTATTTCTAGCTCCAACATTTTGCAGTTCTTTTCTTTCCCACATGAGATTTCATTCCTCTTTCATGCTTACTCAATCGAATGTGAGCATAACCACTGTACCTGCCTGTCTGGTGCGTCCTGTCTCTGGAGCAGTGTTTCCCAAGGTGTATTCCAAGGAATACTAGTTTGTCCGTTTCCATTTGTTCAGCAATTATTTGTGGAGAACCTGATGTGTTCTAGGCAGGAACAGATCCAGGTTTTGTGGGGCCCGAGGCTTGTAAAAACCGTCGAAGTCTTCTTTAAGGGAAAGAAACAAATTACACATTCAAAATTAGGCTCTAGGCCTTGAAAGGGGCCTGGGCAGCTCAGGGTCCCTGAAGCATAAGCTTCATTTCCCGGTGACTTTGCCTCTGGTTTCAAAGACTGCTCTGAGCTGCGGGACCATGATTATAAATAAAGTAGACAAAGACCTGTCCTTGTGAAGCTGACATTCTAAAGGGTTACAGATAGGAGCTGGAGATAATAGAAGTCGGAGGGAGAAAGAAATTCCCATGTGTTTGGGAACCAAGGAGCGAAACACAAACAGGTTTCTTCATTTAAGGGCATGTCGGAGTCATTAGAACGCTGACGTGCCCCCTACTGCCATCTCCCATATGTCGGCCATGACACTGGGTCTCTTGTGTGGGTAAAGCATTTGGCTCCTGCACTAAAGAAATAATTTAGGGCTAGCCCCATCGCTAACAGTTAAGAGTCACATCCCACAAGGCCAACTGCAGTTCAAAGCCCAGTCCTATTGGTGCACACACATTGGGGCACGTGTATGTGTGCGTGTGTATACATGTGTGTACATGTGCACATACACGTGGGCTTAAAATTGCAGCAGGATGGAGGTAAAGGGATTGTGGTGTGAGTATGCCCCCACTGAGGAGTGCTTTCTCACTCTCTCTGTCTCTTTGTCTCTCTCTGGTGAGCACATGTGCCCTCTGGTAACTAAAAGAATTTAAAATCATTTCTCATTATTGCCGTTTTCTAACTCTTCTCCTGTTTTAGGCATTTTGAACACTTATCTCATCTCCTCTGCCTCTCTGGTGAGCACATGTGCCCTCTGGTAACTAAAAGAATTTAAAATCATTTCTCATTATTGCCGTTTTCTAACTCTTCTCCTGTTTTAGGCATTTTGAACACTTATCTCATCTCCTCTGCCTCTCTGGTGAGCACATGTGCCCTCTGGTAACTAAAAGAATTTAAAATCATTTCTCATTATTGCCGTTTTCTAACTCTTCTCCTGTTTTAGGCATTTTGAACACTTATCTCATCTCCTCTGCCTCCAAGATTTCAGACTATAAATCTCAAAATACTCATTTCGAAAGCCTTCCAATCAGGCTCTGGATTTTACATAGCATGGGTTCCTCTTAAAGTAACAAGTATTCACCTTATGAGAGAGTCCCACATTTAGAAATGCAAAATATCAGGACACCTTGTGGCTTCAAAAATCATCCATCATTCTCGGAGACTCACAGAGCGTCAGCATCTGGGGTCCTGAATCTGCCTTCGCACCTCCCCGTCACCCCTCCACCAGGGTCAGACGGCTCTCGGGTGGGCCTTGCTTTCCAGTGGTAAGAATTATATTTGTCTCGGGTGCCGGTTCCAGAGACATCTGTGACGGCAGCCCATCCAGCTCTGTTCTCAAGGAGCTAACTTTAGCAGCAGAGTCTGCATCTGCTGGTGGGGTTTGACACAGCATATGTTTTCCAAAGCCGCCCTTCCCAATAGCTGCCTGCCTTCTCATGCGAGGACATTTAATATATCCTGAGAACTAATCGTCTCCCCCCTCTCGCCAAACGTTTACGCTATTTTTAATTCTATCCAATTTAACAAGCAGTCCTGTCTGAGCCCATCTTTTGATTTCAAAATAAATAAAAAAGATTTGCTATGATTCATAATAGAATTCACCTCTGGGCAGGCCGGCAAATTTATCCACACGTTTCTCTCATATGCTCCCTGGTACTCCTGTTAACCTCGTAACCCCTTGAGGAGGTTAAATTCAAGTGCGACACCATCGTGGTGGTCTTAAAATGTGTCTGTGAGTTTTTTGGCACTTCTCTTTTTGAAAGGTTTAATTTTCTAGGCCAGTAATTGACGTAATGGCTATGTTACTGGCCTCCCATGTAGTTGACCGCAGTTCAAGTCCTGGACCTGGTGGCTTAAATTCATGACAGGTGCGTGTGCAGTCGTGCCCGAGATGCCGAGAGGAGAATGGAGGAGAAGGGATTGCAGCGTGGCCATCCCCCCTGGGGGGTGATTTCTCATTTTCTGTCTCTCTTTCTGGCGAGCACAAGCACCCTGTAGCAAAAACCTCTCCAAAAAAAAGGTTTAATTTTCCTTTCTTTGACCTTGAATGTGGGTTACACTTAGTGATAATCTTCTAACAAAGAGAATCCATGAAGTAACAGTGTGTCTTTTTTTTGTTTGTTTGTTATAGGATTTGTGCACTCACCAGAGAAAGAGAGATAGCACCCCCTTAGAGGGGATGGCATGCCACAATCCTTTCTCCCCTATTCTCTTCTCAGGATTCTGGGCATGCATACACTTGCGCCTGGTGGTTTTTCAAACCGTGGATCTGGGACATGAACTGCACAGTTGACCATGTGGGATCCAGCTGCCTCAACCACTATACCAGCAGCTGATATTTTTTTAAAAAGATTATAATTCCTAATTTACATATCGTATTTGTACATCTTTGCAAGGTTTGGTGTGTTTTTCAAAACACGTGTACATGTGTACAAATCGAAAAAGGGAAATAAACATGCCCACCATTTCCAACATTATTTTGTGTTGCGCAGATTTGAAATCCACTCTTCTTAGTATTTTATTTATTTTTTTTGAGAGGTTTTTGCTATAGGGCGTGTGTGCTAGTCAGACAGACAGAGACAGAGAAACAGAAAGTGAGAAATCACCCCCCAGGGGGGATGGCCACGCTGCAATCCCTTCTCCTCCATTCTCCTCTCAGGATCTTGGGCATGCACGCACACGTGCCCAGCATGAATTTAAGCCACCAGGTCCGGGACTTGAACCGCAGTTGACTACATGGGAGTCCAGTGACATAGCCATTACGCTAACTGCTGGTCCCTCTTTTCATTATTTGGAAGTGTATGTTGAGTTGTCACTGACGTTGTTTACCATGTTGTAATAAAAAGCCTATAACCTAAAGAAGCCTGTAACCGATTCCACTTACTTACGTGCACTCTTATAGCTGTTAACCAAATTGCCCAGGGCTCCCTGCCCTCCTTCCTGATAGCGTCTGACTTTTTTGAGAGAGAGATCTTTGTTATAGACAAATGCACTTGCCAGAGAAAGAGAGAGACAGAAGATGAGAAATTACCCCCTAGGGGGGATGGCCACACCACATTCCTCCTCCTCTGTTCTCCTCTCGGGATTTTGGGCATGTACATGTGCCTGGTGTGAATTTAAGCTGCCGGGTCTGGGACCCGAATGTGGTTGACTACATGAGAGTTCAGCAACACAACCATCACACCATCTGCTGGACCTGATAGTGTCTGACTTTTGAGACTTGGTTATAAAAGGCACTATGGCCTCTTTGTTTTTTCTTGGATCACTTGCTCTGGGGACAGCCAACTACCATACCGTAAAATCATGGCAGCTCTGTAGAGAGGGCCACATGGCAAACAGCTGAGGCCTCCTGCCAACAACCAGCAGGAAATGGGGGTTTCACCCACAATGCAAGTGCGCCATCTTGGAAGGGGATTCTCTAGTTCTAGTCAAGCCTGCAGATGACTGCAGCCCTGGTGCCAGCTTCACTCTGATCTCATCACCCAGCTAAGCTGATCCTGAATTCCTGACCTACTGAGAGATAAATTTTTAGTATTGTTTTAAGCCACTAAGTTTTGGGTATTTTGTTAAGCAGCAATGGACGACTAATACAATGGTCCTGTAGGATCTTATGAAACAGACCAATTGCACAACTTGGAGTGCTTGTCTCATCTATCCACAATACTCTTGGATTGGTCAGAAGTGTAATTACTTGGGGGACCAGCAGTTAGTGTAATGGCTATGTCGCTGAACTCCCATGTAGTCGACTGTGGTTTGAGTCCTGGACCCGGTGGCTTAAACTCACACCAGGCACGTGTGCGTGCATGCTCAAGATCCTGAGAGGAGAATGGAGAGAAGGGAGTGCAGGGTGGCCATCCCCGCTGGGGGGTGATTTCTCGCTTTCTGTCTCTATGTCTCTCTCTTTCTGGTGAGCACATGTGCCCTTAGCTAAAACCTCTCAAAAAATAAAAAAATAAAAAAGTGTAATTACTTGGCTAATAGGAAGAGTGCTCATGGACTTCATCCTGTGGATAGAGTTAAGTCTTATTATTACAATGGCGCTAACTTCCCCTAGTCTGCCTTTGGGATTCTCACCCACCTGGCAGGAGGGGGAGGCAGTAACCAAGTGTCCTCCCAGTCTGCTTCCCACATGCCGCACAGCTGCCACGCTCGTCTTCATGAGGCCCTTCCTCGTGCTTTCTCAGGCCACCCTCCAAGCTGCTATTGCCTGCTTCCTGGCTACTGAGTCATACTCCCTGGGGCCCTGTTGTTGTCACTCAATGTTTGGCTATACAACCCCTGTCCTGCCCTCTGTGAGCAGTGTTAGGGTTCCTGGAACCCACACCTTCCGTGCTATGGGGAGGGTGGCAGCCTGGGGGGCCACATTCAGGTAGCAGCCAACCTACCAGAGAAGAGCCACCACTCCCTTTGACACCCAGAACTCTATTGCTGAATTTGATTAATCACACCCAACACTTCTGTTCTTTAGAATAGATTCTCTGCCCCTCCTATCCTCTCTCCCTTCATTTTTAGTAACCCCCACTAGCAGCAAACACAAACGAGTACAGCCAACATGCGTGTATAAGTAGTCATTCTAGTCATTTATCTTATTTTCCTAAAATGTTTTTTTGGCCCCCATAACAGTGAAATAACTCTTTCTAAGCATGGAGAAGTTCCCAAGTTTTAATCTCAATAGATTTAAAGAAACAGGGCCAACCTAGAGCACACCAGCTGAGCACTGTACAGAGGAAGCCAGAGCCTACATGACCAGCTTCTGCTCACGCGGTTCACCCTGGCATGGTGTGCACATACACCCAGAATCCTGGTGGGCTGGGAGAGTTGGAGAAGAAAGACTGTGGCATGTCCTGCCCCATGAGGTCCTCTCTCTCATGCATTCATGCGGGCATGCACTCTATTATAATTTTTTTTAAATGTAATTGCCTTTAAAACAAACAAGCACATTCTTTCTAAGACAAATGTACATGTGAGTGTTGCTGGGCAGGTGGGAGGGATGTCAAGCAGTGACTGGTCCCTTGATTTTTTGTTTGTTTGTTTTTATTTTTTTCTTTTATTGTCAGAGAGCATGTGCACTCACCAGAGAAAGAGAGGAGAAAAAGAAAGCACTCCTGGTGCATGCCACGATTTCTTCTCTTCCGTTTCTCCATTCTGTCTGGATTTGAGGCACATGCACACATGAACGTGCCAGGCATTTTTCAAGTCACTGGGGCCAGGTCGCGAATCATAGTCAGCCAAGTGGGATCTTGCTCCCTTAACTACGAGACCACAGCGATTGGCCTGGATGGTTTCGGGGAGGAATGATGGCTATGCTTACAAATCACTGAAACATCCATTTTTCAAGATTCCCCCAAGTGCATCATACAGCGCATGAGCGTGCACTCTGTCGGTAGTGGGCTGTGGTTCTGTGGTTGTTTTGGGGCAACACCATAGTTCAATGTTTCTCCACTGTTGGACTTCGTAAGGATTTAGACAGCTGTGCAGTATTTCTCAAACTCACTTCATCACAAAGCATCTCATGGAACTAGCATTACATGAAAGACACTTCATAAAATTTGGATAAAACCTGCCCTAAAGGAAATGGAATGTAGCAAAATCAAACATTCATTAATTTGCTACCCGTCCTAGAGCATTCAGCATTGATCTGCTCCAACAATATTAAGGTGGTATAGGAGACGGGACCTGCAGATGACGTAATGGTTACCTCACTGGACTTCCATGTAGTCGACCAGGACTCCCTTAAGTCCGGGACCTGGTGGCTTAAAACTCATGCTGGGTGCATGTGTGCCCAAAATCCCGAGAGGAGTATGAAGGAGAAGGGATTGTGGCATGGCCATTCCCCCTGGCGGGGAGATCTCTCACTTTCTGTCTCTTTCTGTCTCTCGTGAGAGAACACACCCTATAGCAATAATCTCAGAGAAAAACACCCCATAAAAAAAAATCCCAAAAAAAAAAAAAAAAAAAAAAGAGAGAGAGAGAAATAAAACAAAACAAAAACAAAACTCACATTGGGGGCATGTGCATCCATACCCAAGATCCCAAGGAAAGAATGGAGGAGAAGGGATTGTAGGGTGGTCATCCCCCCTGGGGAGTGATTTCTCGCTTTCTCTCTCTCTCTCTCTCTCTCTTTTTTTTTTCCCTCTCTCCCTCTCCCCCCCCCCCCCTCCGTCTCTCCAGCAAGCGCATGTGTCCTATAGCAAAAATCTAAGGAAAGGAAAGAGTATATAGGAGAACTCTTAAAGACATAGATCTGGGGTCCAAAGAACCTTTAAACCCAAAGCAGCTTATTGGTTTATTTGCGCCTCAGGAGCAGAAATCACACAACCGTTGTCAATGAATATTTGGGGTAAGCCAAATCCAAATTTGCTCTCCGTCATTAAACTAAGATCAGTCTCCCACCTCAAGCCCCAGACTGAAAGTCTGGGATGTCTAGGCAGAGAATTATCTAGTCAAGGCCCTTATCCCATTCTTCCCTTCCAAAATATCCCATAAAGACTCTCGAATGAAGGAAGATGAAAAATGGGGGAGGGGAGAAAGAAAAAAAAAACCTTTATTCTTCCAACATTGACCCATTTTGTTCAGGTCTAACAACTCAAAAGCAGCAGAGTCATTGAAACACGATTGTAAAACTATAACACTCCTCAATTACTTCTCGTTGGCCAGACAAGCAAACCTATTATTTGACAATGCATCATGCTCCAAGATAGTAAACTTTATCATACAGAGGTCATGAGAAAAAGACCACAGGTACAGTTTGCTAACCTCCACTAGATAATTTTTCACAGTTATCATCCAAGCACTGTAAAAGCACAAAAGATATGTTATCTTCAGGCTCAGTTTATTATAACGTGTGGGTGAAACTCCCTATAAAACCACTTACTAGGTAACTGTTGCACGTTCTCCTGCACAGAAAGTCAAATCAGTAAAACATCTTTTTGACAGTGTCTTTTTAAGTGTCAGAAATAAAAGGACGTGCTCTTAAAGGAGAGGGAGCGCGCTATTTATCATCCCCCCTCACTTTCTCACACGTACACACGAAGATCCCCATCGCCTCTCTGCATGCCAGAGACACTCAAAAGAATCCTTCTCAGTAGTCTCGTTTCTTTTACAGCTGAGTAGTTCACAGCAGAATTGTTCCTGGATAAAGCCGCAAGTAACATTAACTCAAGATACTATAGGTGCCAGCATTTCAAGTACTAGTCATGGTATTTTTTCCCCTAGAGTCATAATATTGAGTAAGACCCAGGAAATATAAAATAAAAGGATGATGGATTTCCTCCACAAGTGCTCTCAAGAGTCACAGATTTAATATTAGAGCCTAAGAGAGGTCTTCTTGCTACAGCTCAGACCTTGGGTTTTTCTCAGAGCCTACACCTCGCTCCCACAGTGATGTCTTTGTGGTCCCCAGGGACACTTCAGGGGGAAGGGGAAAGTGTTGGATGATTAAACTCCAGGATGTGTACTGACATCCCAGGAAGCAGGGCTCACAATTCTGTCCCCCAACAGGAAAGACAAGTTAAAGAGTGTGAGATGGGGATTCCTCCCGGAATGCGACTCAAGAATTCACTTCTTCCCGGACCAGCAGGTGGCCTAGTGATTACATTGCTGAATTCCCACATGGCTGATCCGGTTCGAGTCCTGGACCCAGTGATTTGGAACTCACACCAGGTATATGTGTGTGCGTGCCCAAGATCCTGGGAGGAGAATGGAGAAGGGACTGTGGTGAGGCCATCCCCACTAGGGGGTGGTTTCTGATTTTCCCTCTCATTGTCACTGTCTGTCTCTCTCCCTGGTGAGCACACATACCATAGGGGAAGAAAAAAAAATTCATTCACTTTTTCCACCAGTTTAATGAACTTAAGATCTTGTCCATTCAAGGCAAGGTGACAGCTTTCATTGGTACACATGAAAGCAGAGTTTTTTTTTTTTTCAAGGACACTGGCAGTAATTTGAGGGGTGTTAGTTATGTCTCCCCATAAAAATATACTGAATTGGGGCTGGCAGGTGGCGTGGTGGTTAAAAGTGCTGGTCAACTGTGGTTTGAGTCCCAGACCTGGAGGCTTGCTTTCTTGCTTTCTCACTTTCTTTCTCATCAAATTAAAATAGTGAAATAAAATAATTATTTTTAAAATATGCTGAGTTAATATTGAGGGAATTATGCATTCCCAATATAAAACAAGTTTGTGGAAGAATCAAATGAAACATAATATGTATTGTACAACCTAGTGACTATAGTTAGTAACACTGTGTTGTATTCTTGAAAATTGCTAAAAGATAGAGGTTAAATGTTCTCACACACAAAAATAATAAGTTTATGAGGTGATAAATGCTAATTAACTCGATTTAGCCATTCCACAATGTATATATATTTCAACACACTATATATAAATAGCATGTTGTGTATACGTGGTAAGTAGATACAACTTTATCTGTCAATGTTTCTTTTTTTTTTTTAAAGAGATTTTTGCTATAGGGCGCATGCGCTCGCCAGACAGACAGAGAGATAGAAAGCGAGAAATCACCTCCCTGGGGGATGGCCATGCCGCAATCCCTTCTCCTCCATTCTCCTCTTGGGATCTTGGGCACGCACACACACACACGCCCAGCGTGAGTTTTTTAAGCCACCGGGTCCGGGACTCGAACCGCAGTTGACTAAGTGGGAGTCCAGCGACATAGCCATTACGCTAACTGCTGGTCCCTCTGTCAATGTTTCTTCATTGCCAGAAGTCATGTGCACTTGACAGAGAGGAGAGAGAGAAACCACTCCCCAGTGGGGCATGGTCACACTGCAATCCCTTCTCTCCATTTCTCCATCCTGTTGGGATTTTGAACGCACATGCACACATGCCTGGCATGTTTTTCAAGCCTCCCCAGAGCCAGAATTGTGGGATCCAGCTATGTGGGATGCAGCTCCCTTAGGGTTATGAGGCCAGCCTTTATATATCAATTGAAAATTTTTTTTTAATAAAATAAAAGCTCTCCAGCCAGAGTTGAGAACTATGATGTAGGTTTGATCTGGGACAAGATGAATGGTGGGGAGGAGGGCAAAAAACAAACTTAACAGAACTGTTCCCAGACTGTATTCCTCAAAGTTTTGTCAAAGTAGGGGACCATCAGATGGCGTAATGGTTATGTCACTGGACTCCCATGTAGTTGACCACAGTTTGAGTCCCGGGGCTGGCAGCTTAAACTCATGCTGGGCGCATGTATGTGTGTGCCCAAGATCCTGAGAGAAGAATGGAAGAGAAGGGATTGCAGCGTGGCCATCCCTACTAGGGGGTGATTTCTTGCTTTCTGTCTTTTCCACAAGCCCACACACTATAGCAAAAACCTCTCCAAAACAAAAAAAGTTTTGTCAAAGTAGCCAAATTGGTTTGGTGCCATTCATAAATTTATAAGCATAGGAAATATGTTAAGTGGAATGTCTTCTGATTAAAATGTTTCTTCATAGGGACCAGTAGATGGCATAATGGCTATGTCACTGTACTCCCATGTAATTAATTGACTGCGGTTCGACCTGGTGGCTTAAGACTCATACTAAGCACATGTGTGTGTATGCCAAGACCCCAAGAGAAAAATGGAGGAGAAGGAATTGTGGTGTGGCCATCCTCCTGGGGAGTGATTTCTCACTTTCTGTCTGTCTCTCCAGGGAATGCACATTCCCTACAGCAAAAATCTCTCTCAAAAAAAAGTCTCTATAAGAAACCAAAATACAATACTTGTGGACCAACAAGAGTATGAATTTAAAAGAAATTCTTTCAACCTGGAGCTGAGCCTTAAAAGTAACTCAAGGGCCAGCTTCATGGTGTGGTGGGAATGTGCTGCTCAAGAGAAGCCAGATATCACATGGTGACCTGGGTTCAAATCCCCGGCCTGGTCAGCCTGAAACATGCCAGACATGTGCACAAGAGCCCAAGATCTGACAAGCTGGGATGCTCTTACTCTCTCTCTCACTGTCTCATGGTAGTGCACTTGCTCTATCATGAATAAGGTGGTGGGCGGGGGTGGAATAAGCTCAAAGAACCTGAAATGCAACTATAAACCTTTGACGGTTAAGCAAAGTCTCATTTCCGAAGAGAAACATGTCAGGCACATGTGCATGTGTGTCACGCCCAACATTCAGTCTTTCAACAAGTATTTATGGAGCACTTTCCATGAGTTCGGTACCTGGGTCTTTTACCTGCATAGTCCATCTCCCTGAGCCATAGAATCCAAACCCTCCCGCGGCCACAGAGACTAGGGCCATCATACACTGGGATATCTAAGTCAGACCAGGTGTGGACAGAAAATTTCTGAGAAGTACCTGGTATCTGAGTTGAGGTATGAGGCTGGTGGGAGATAAGCCAGGTGAATGAATAACATTCAGGGTGCACAAATGACAGGAGGCTTAGGAAAGAATGAGTGGTCAGAGCTGCAGGTCATTTCGTTTGATTGGAGACGATAAAAGATTTCAGAGGAAAGGACAGATCAGTTTTGTCCAGAAAATCTGGGGAAGCTTCGTGGAGGAAGTGAGGTTTGGAGCTGACCTTTGACAAGTGGGTAGAATTCCAGTTAGGCAAAGTGAGAAGGTGGAGAGGGAGCAGTGTTCTCATAGTCTCCAGTTTTCTGCACATTGTCTGGAAGAATAGGTGCTCAAAAAACAGTATTAAACATTGAAAAGGTAAAGAAAGGTACCAAGGCAGAGGGTTGAGTCCCGGTATGTTTGAGGCAGTGAACAGTCTGGTTAGTTGGGTGCATAGAATTTTTATGGAGAAGATAGATTATAGAAGGCCAAGTGGGAAATGTAAACTGATGCCAGATAAAAGAAGCCTTGACTTGCAGGTAAGTAATGTGGAGGAAATCTCCACACAATGGACAGCCACCCATGGTTGCCTTTTCTCCTTTTCCTTTATGGGGTAGGGGGAGGGAGAGAAAGGCAAAGACAGAGAGAGGTATTTTCCCAACAAGGTCATGCAGTGCTACTCCAGCCTCCCAATTAGCTGGGATTCGTGGTGTACACAATCACACCCAGCATGCCCAGCTTGGCCCTGACACTGCCTCCCATGTGGCTTCCAGCCTTTGAGGCAGTGACACTATGTGTACACCACCATGGCTGGGCCCTACGTGTGAATTTTACTTTTTAAAAGTTGCTATAGGGCTCGTGTGCTCACCAGAACAGAGGTGGGGGTAGAGTAAGAAGGCAAGCCCAGTGGGGATAGCCATGCCACGATCCCTGCTCTTCCATTCTCTTGTCAGGATTTTGGAGACACACACACACACACACACACACACACACACACGTGCCTGACATGTTTCACAAGCTACTGGGTCCAGGACTTGAACTGCACAGTCACCCATATGGGATCCAGACACCTCACTCACCACACCAGGTGGCTTCCCCATTAGTGAATTTGGGGCAGAATAGTTTCTAGCCCAAAATGTGCTGAAGAAATGGCAGGATGGAGGAAGGGAGGGACCAGAGTCTACAGGGCAGTTAAGATGCTAGTGATACAGGGCCAGATGGTGCCACGCAGTAAAACACAATGCTGTGTGGTTGAACCAGGTGTGAAGGGTCCAGGTGTGCATCTGGAGACCTCTCAGAGTATGCCAAACAAGCACATGCCTGTGATCTGGGGCTAGCTGAGGCTGGGAGTGGATGGTGGTGCCAAAAGTTGTTGGGAGTGCTATTTCTCTGCATCTGTCTCTCTTGCTCATATATGAAAAATGAACCAGCAGGTAGCATAATGGTTTCCTCGCTGGCCTTCCACATAATCGACTACAGTTTGACTCCCAGCCTCAGTGGCTTAAAACTCACACTGGGCACGTGTGCGTGAGTGCCCCAAATTCCAAGACGAGAATTGAGAAGGGATTACAGTGTAGCCATCCCCCCAGGGGGTGATTTATTGCTTTCTGTTTGTCTCTGTTTCTCCAGTGAGCACAAGTGCCCCATAGTAAAAATGTCTCTTTAAAAAAAAGAGAGAGAGAGAAAGGGGAAAAATAAACTTAAAAATATAGACATAACCCAGAATAAAATAACGAGATGCCTAGTGAGGTGCGGCAGGGGGAAGGGAGGAAGGGAAGAGACTTACAGACTAACTAGTTAGAGGTAGAAATGAGGGGCCTTAGAAAGAGAAGTTACAATGCTCCGGAGGTTTTAGACTCTGTTCCAAGACTATCTAACCCTGTGTAAAAACGTCACCCCAAAATATAGTGGCTTCAAACAACAGTCACTAGATGGCTTGTAAATATGCAGTTTTGGGGCAGGGCTCAGTAGGGTGGACTCCTTGGCGCTCTTCGTGGCCTCAGCTGACCGAGACTGGAAGTGAGTCTTCCGGGTGGCCTGCTCAGAGAGCTGGCACCTGGGTCTTTGCCTTCGCTGGGAGCGTGGGTGGGGGCCTTCAGTGTCTCTCTCCACATGGCTGCCTCTGCGTACCCGGCTTCCTCACAGCAGATGACCGTAGTCCAGGGGCGGGAATCATGAGAGAGAGAAGCAGGCAGAAGCTGGGTCTCTTTCAGGCCTATCCTTGAAAATCACACGTCGTTACTCCCACCACTCTCTGCTAGCCGAAGTGGTCACAAAGGTCTGCCCAGTTCTAGGAAAAGGGGCTCAAACTTCACGTCTTACAAGGAGAGTGGCAAGGTTCTGGAAGGAAGAAAAGGACAGGAGAGAGAAAGATTAATCTAGCCCATGATGGATTGAATGGTAGCTCTGCACCCCGCCCAACCCCTGGGACCTTCGCATATGACCTTATTTGGAAAAAGGGTCTTTGAGATGTAATTAAATTGAGCGCATGCTGAATTAAAGTAGAATCTAAACCCAATGATCACTATCGTTTGAAAAAAAAAAAAATACATGACCTGGGCTGAACTTGACTGAGATGTGTCTCACGCTGGGTAAAGTCTCTTTACAATCTAAATTATGTTTAATGATTAAATGTATAAATAATTAAAATGAATAAAATTATATATAAAAAAGGCATCGGAGACCAGCTTTGTAGCCCAGTGGTTAGAGTTGCCAGCTCCCACATGGCCAACCATGTGTTTGGAAGCCCAGTTCTGGCAGCTTGAAAAATAGGTTGGATGTGTGTGCACGCCCAAAATCTTGACAGGATGAAGAAGTGGAGGAGAAGGGACCTCAGTGTGACAGTGCTCCATTGGGGGATGTTTTCTTCCTCTCTCTCCTCTCTCTAGTGAGCACACATACCCTCTGGCAATTAAAACAGAACAGCATCGACACGCATAATGGAAGAGACAGATGCACAGGGAAGAAGGCCATGTGAAGGCAGAGGCTGGAGTGAGGATGCCCTAAGCCAAGGAGCTCCAGCAGGAAGAGTTACAGGAAGGAGCTGGTCCCTGACAACACCTTGATTTCTGACTCCTAGGTCCCAGAACAGTGCGAGAAGTTTTCTATTGTTTTAAGCTACCACATTTGTGGTGATTTGCTATGGCGACCCTGGGAAAGAACTGCAGGGCCCGTTTTGGAGAATGCCATGCATCTGCCACACTTGGTGACAGTGATTGCAGGTACAGTCTTGAAACAAACACTTAACACTGGGAGGAAGAGCCAGGGGGAGACTGAGCCCTGGTTTGAAGGTGGGCTGTTGCTCAGGGGATCAGTCTGGGCCCAAGATGCCATTCGGAAAGGCTGGCCGTCTGCAAGCAGCTCCGTCAGACAGCTTCTCTATTTCCACCGCCACTCGGGGCTGCATCAGGTGACCGCACATACTTCCACGTTTTAATTATTTATAGGGCGCAGTCTAAAGTGGTGTTCAACCAGCCTAATGACTCGGGGTGATTGAATCAAAGGGGAGAGCGATTTGAGCTCCACATGGAGAGCTCCTAATAGACTCCTCCAGAGTTTACAGCTGAAGGGGAGAGCCGCCCCCTCTGCCTCCTTCCTAATAGACTCACAAACCTCTCTAAATCTTCTTTGGAGACCCCAAAGGTACCCGCCAGTTGCTCTTTCGTTCGAGAGCCAAAATGAGTACAATAAGTTTTGTGGCTGGCACAGATGAAATTAGGAATTTGTTAGTGAAATGTTCTATACGCTGATTTTCCTGACAACCCTCTCATGATCATAGATAGCGGTCCCTTATCAACCAGATGCCAATTAACAGAGAACAGCCGTTTTACTCATCCAAATATTTCCACTCCACTCAAAATGGATTCCAAACAGTCCTGGGGTTCTCAGGGATGCTTTAAATCCTTTTTCCTAGCTAGACAGTCTTTTCGGTTTTAAGATTCTCATCCTTCATTGCAAAGTTCGGAAAGAAATTACATCGCATTTGGTCGGCCTCCCCGCCGCCCCTCCACACCCCATGCTAGGGCACTTATTAATTTAGATTTCCTGGGAACTCTAGTCCCTCCTGGCCAGGGCTGGTTTAAAAAAAAAAATCCCATTAAAGATAATGAATTTTTTTCCTAAACTTTTTGGGCTGCTAGTTTTCTTGAAAGGTGCAGAGGGACAGAATTTTCTTTGCAAGGCACGAAGCTGAGACCACTGTGGCTGAGTCCTTGGAGGGTTGTGGGGATGAGAAGTAGTTGGAGAGAGAAAACAGAGGGGGCTCCCTGGGAAGGAAAAGAAAGCCAAGGGGGAGGGAGAGAGAATGGTGAGGGGAGAGGGAGACACGGAGATCCTTCACTGTCCTGAAACCATGGGAGGGCCCGCGGTGTGCCACATTTTGAGAGCAGGCAAGCCAGAAAGCTGCACACGGTCTGGGCACTTGGTGGTGGGCTGTGGATTCCAGAAAGGCAAGAAGGGGGCAGCTGCTGGGCCCGTGTAGGGAGGCCTTCTGCAGAACCCAAGGAGTCTCTGTCCTCCATCCTCTGCTCCCATAGAAATCTGGGGGGATGGGGGGAGGAGGGTCGGCCACCTCTCTACTAAACTTGGAATAGGAATTTGAGCCCATTGTTTTTCCAAGTTGTAGAGCATAATGAAATTAATACTATGGTGAATATTTAGTATCTAGTGTATACCATGGACTGTGTTAAATATTTTATACACATTAGTTCATTTAATTGTCAGAGTTCTCAGTGAGCTTGGTACTATTATCATCATGCTCATTTTGAGATGAGAGAACTAAAGCATAGACAGTTTACAAAATTCACCCAAGGTCACACGGAGTCAGGACCTGAACTAGAAAACCCAACACCAGAGCCCATCCTTACCCTCTGCTAGAACATTGTCTAGATTAGCATGAGAAACATTAGGAGGCAGAATATACTGAATCAAGTAAACTAATTAGGGTTTTTCCTGAGGCCTCTGGACTAGTACAAGGTGGAGAAGAGGTTCCAGAACCATAGTATTCAAAACTGAAAGGGCAGGCCCAGCCACGGTAGCATGTGTGGTAGATACCGCTTCCCAGCAGGCTGAGCCCCACAGGAGCCTGTGTTCGATTCCTGGTCTATTCTAAAAGCAGGGAGTGGTAGCACACACCTGTAGTCCCAGCTCAAGAGGCTGAGGGAGGACAATTGTAACAGAGCAGGACCTGATCTAAACAATAGCAACAAAAACTGCAAGGCTTCAACAATCTAGACCCAGTTGGGAAATGAAGGCAGGAAGGATGACGTGCCCAACATCACGTGACTGGGGTGACGATGCTGGATCCACATCAGAGGCTCATCTCCCCTGGCTTGTAGGAAGGATGACTGATGTGGCGACATTGTCTCCCAGAATTGGCCAATGACACCATAGACCCAGAGCACATGCACAAGAACATCCAGGTATGCCCCCCAGAAGGAGGAACTCTACAAGCAGAAGCTGCCAGAGGCCTGCAGAGAGAGCATGTCCTTCCTCTACCCTCATCCTCTGTGAGTGTGGACCCCAAATCCCAGCTCTGTCTTTGGGAACACAGAGGGAAAGGAGCTGCTGCTGAGCTGGCCCTCCAGGGGCTAGAAAGTTTATCTGAACAAATGGTGAAGGAATTGGAGCTGCAAAGAGCGCTGAGCTGCAGAAGGGCTTCTTGTTTGTGTTAACAAAATAATCAAACCTTTCCTCGGATCCCTTTATGGCAGATTAAGAAGGCTTTGGGGGATCCTGGCATACCTGTCACCGAGCATTTGCATTGCTCACTGCAAAAACTCTTTACATTAACGACCTCCCTATCTGCAAGATATTCCTGTCTTAATAGTCAAGTTATGTGTAATGCCAATCCCACCAAGATTAAAGAGGAAAGAATTTCTGGTACGAAATTTTGCTAATGACTAACGAAGACATAAAATCTTGTTGCAATAAATTAACACGTGTCTTCTAATGTGGACCTACTGATTTACTCGAGACAAAATAGCTCTGGAACCACACACCTGGGCATCGTGGGCACCTCCCTTAGAAACAGTGGGTTTTATATTTATTCTCAGCCACGGTGAACCCTGAGGACAGCCATCTGGTGCTGCAAGTACCAATCGCCCTGGTGTGGAAAGTGGCATT
>NW_006159835.1:4203304-4217286 GCF_000334495.1 Tupaia belangeri chinensis | reverse complement strand
TCCTGTAATGTGCAGGCGGTGATCTGCAGCCATGTGCAGTGCAGAGAAGGAAGAGGACCCCCTCCTGAGACCCATCATTATCCCCCAGCAGCCCCACCCTGCCCTGTACTGACCCCTGTCTAGACATTTTAACCCGTCATGGGGATAGGGAATGCCTTGAAAAATAATGCCCAACTCTGTAGCTGCTCTGTTCTGGCCGGACAAGGCAACACCACACAGCAGGGGGCCGGGAGAGCCTGGCCTCTGGGTGTGAGAACACTGACCCATCCCTGCCATAGTTCAAGTCTCACTTTTGCCACTTATTATTCAAGTGCTTTTAAACAAGTGATTTCTTTACGCCTTAGCTTCCCCACCTATTGAAAAAGGGATGAACTGGGGCTGGACAGTGCACAGTGGCAAAACTGCAGTGATGCTGTGAGGCTCAGCCACGCACGAAGATTCCCAGTTCACATCGGGAGACCTCCCTGAGCATGCCAGGCACATGTGTGTCCATGATCCAGGGGGACAGCGGAGATCACAGCATCAAGGACCCATTGGGGGTGCTCTCCACTCCACCTTCTCTCTAGTTGGCTCATGGAAGAAACAAACTTTAAAAAAAAAAAAAAGAAAGAAAAAGAAAAGAAAAAAAGGATACCCATACCTACATAAATCTCGGAGAAAAGTTCCTGGCAGAAAAGGCATTCGAGGGCAGATATAGAGCTGGGTCCCTTCTTCCTTCTAGTTTTTCAGCCCAGGCCTCTAGTCAAAGAAAACAGTTGGCCCTCAGTGCTCCCCAATAATGTAGCAATGTTCATGGTGACTTGAAGACTATATACTCTGAGCAAGTTCTCCACTTGGCATTTATTCAATCCTTGAGCCCAGTCGGAGGGTGCTGGGCATTGCTTCACATCACTAGTGGGTGAGCCCAGCCACCTGCCAGGCATAAGGGTGTCCTTGAAACTCAGAGGCTGTGTCCCTACCAGGCATCCTCCATTCCTGTTTTCTTTTTATTCTCTATTTTACTTATTAATTTTTTATACCTAATTGCTGTACATCTTTACAACATACAAAATGAATTGTCTCAGCATGAATATACTACATATTAGTCCAGTCAAAGATATTACCATACACACTATCATCAGATAATTTTCCACTTTGCTTTTTTTTCTTCCCTTGATTTTCTCCCTCCCATCCCCTACCCCATTGCCCACCCTCCTCCCACACTGTCTCTAGTATCCACAGCCATTCCTCCACTGTTTTCTAAGTTCTCAGATGCCAAATGTCTGGATTCTTGTGTCTTTTGGTTCTACCAGGACCCTGATGCTGACAGTTTCCGGTGTTTGTAAATGGAAGTCTGTCCATCAGCTTTACCAACATCAGTGTAACCTGTTGGACCTATAGCACCAGAGAGTGGCCCCATTGTCGGGGACAGGCATTTCAGAGGCTAAGACACATGCTTACCAGGGAGCCCAGGACTCTTCACCTGGATTTATATCATTCATTCCCACGATCAGGAGGATTCCTGCTCCCCTCCCCACCCCTCTCCTCTGCTAGAGTCCAGCAGAGCAGGGCTTCATGTCAGGACTGGAAAGCTCCTGGCATTTCCCTATTTTTTACATTGATGGGGTGTTGATATTTGTAGTGATGAAGCACTTTGCAGCTTTAAATGTGTGAGATAAGAATATACCCCATGAAAGATGGTGGCCAACAAGGCTTCCACCATGCTGCTTCATCCACAGGAACCTCTGGGAGGAAGAAGGGATAGTGCAGGTCTGGGATAGAGCCTTCCTTATCAATTTCCTTTTCATGTACATCTTGAATGCTTGTCCATTAAGAGTGCTTGTGGAGGGAGCAGATGGTGGAATGGTTATGTTGTTGGACTCCCACATAGTCGACCACTGTTCTAGTCCTGAACCTGGTGGCTTCAAATTCAGGCCAGGTGCATGTGCCTGCATGCCGAAGATCCCAAGAGGAGAATGGAAGAGAAGAAATTCTGGCGTGGCCATCCTCCCTGGGGAGGACGATTTCTCACTATCTCTAGTAAGCACACATGTCCTATAGCAGAAATATCTCTTTAAAAAAAAAAGAGTGCATGTGGAGATTAAACATGGACACTACTATCTAGGGTATTTGCCTTATCCACTCCCTCCCAACACACACAGCACGGGCCTGTAGAGAAACCACATACTACCCTGACCATCCCTTGCTAGGAATACATGCTCTGAAGACTTTCTCTTAGGGGACCTGGTCATTGCCTGGGGTCTTTAACCTGAGTAATCCCTCAGGACTAAGCTGGTTGACTTAGAAAATGGGCTCACTGGGGCCTAGGAGAAAGAAGTGATACGCTGCCCCCACTAGAACTCTGCCACGCTGCTACTCCTTACTGTCTCCTCCACCTGGGACTTTTTAAAAAAAAATTTATATTACATTTAATCATGTATATCTTTACAGTGTATAACATTTCTTTTTCCAGCATGATTACCATGCATATCAGTCAAAGCAAAGACATTACTATCACATCAAATAGTTTTTCTTTTTTTTTCAAATTTTTTATTCTTATTTTAAAAACATTCAATTGCTATACATCATTTGGCTTGTAAAGAGAATTTACCTAACATGAACTACTTCTCAGACCAGTCTAGTAGAGAATACTATACATGTTATCATCAACAGGTAAATAAACCATTTCTGTGTCACTAATGTCATGCCTCTCTGTCTGTTCTCGTTATCCTTCTCTATACTCTTACCTTCTTCCACCCCATTCCATACTGTCTTCAGCATCCCTGTTTTCACTGCTTTTATGCCCTCCAATATTTTGATCTCTACCATAAAGTGCAGATAGTCAGTATATATTAAGTAGATACATACAACATCTTTCTTTCATATATTTGCTTACCTCACTCAGCAATAGATCCTCCATATCTGACCACTTTCTATCAAATGCCAGGGTCTTGTTTTTTTATGGCTGAGTAGTATTCCATAGAGTATATGTGCCACACTTTTTCAATCCATTCATCTGTTTGTGGACATTTGGGTTAGTTCTAAGTCTTAGCAATTGTGAAGAATGCTGCAATAAACATTGATGTGCAAGCACTTTTCTGACTGAGCGTTCTCCTGTCCTTTGGGTAGATACCCAGAAGTGGGATTACTAGATCAAATGGTAGTTCTATTGTAGATCTCTGAGGAACCTCCATATTTTCAAAAATCAGTTGGCGGGTAAGATTTGAGGTTTAAAGGGAAGCTATGCTCTAAACTCCATCTCCTAGACTCCCGAAATATTCAGTCACAACAGGGAGACCTCCGTCTTTTACTCTGTCTCTGTCTGTCTTGCTAGCGTGCCCTCCGGTTTTAATTTTTTACTTGTAGAAAAAAACTTTTTCCCTTTTTTGGTAGTATTCTTCTAGTTTCTTTTTTCTTTTTGCTTATTTTTTTAACCTTACTTTCCCACTCTAAGCTTCACTCTCCACACTCTTAACGTCTAGATAGGCCTAAGTGCAGAGTAGCCAAGCATCTAAATACTTTTAGAGTCATTGAAATCCTCACCACTTATTGAACCTCCTGACTCAATGAAGAAGTTTCTTTTTATAAATCTGAACTCCTAATATTTCTGTGGATACCACATTGCAAAGCACATTGGAGGATAGATTTTGTCCCAGAATGACCAGAAACCACTGCAGAGGCACAAGAAACATGAGAAGTCAAGAAAATCTCTCTCCCCTAAGGAAAAGATATTTTCCTCATCCACAGACAGTACAGTAGAACTCATGGAAATGTCTGATAGAGAATTCAGAATACTCAGTCACAAAACTAAACAAGATGCAAAAACTGAGAGATAATGAATTCCAGAAGATGCAGGAGAAAAGAGATGAGTTTCAGGAGGTGTTGAAGTTCTTCCATGAGCTGAAAGAAGAAATAAATACCATAATAAAGAATCAAATGGAGCTATTAGAGATGAAGGCTGCCATTCAGGAAATCAAAACCTCCCTCGAAAAGCAGATTAGTCCATGCAGAAAACTGAATATCGGATGTTGAAGGCAAAACCTCTGATCTAGAAAAAACAACCATAAAAACTGAAAATAACCAAAAAAAAAAAAAAAAGAATACTATACAAGAAATACTAGACAGCATTAAAAGCCCAAACATCTGGGTAATTGGTATCCTAGAAGGTGAAGAAACTAATAAGGGTATTGATAATCTATTCCATGAAATCTTGGAAGAAAAACTTTCCAAATCTAGAGAGGCATTCAAATATCCAGACTCAAGAAATACAATGGACCCCTAATAGAATCAACCCAAGAAGATCTTCTCCAAGGCCAAATCTGCAAAGACAAGACACTAAAATTGGCAAGAGAGAAATGTCAGGTTATTTACAAAGTTTATCCAATCAGGTTAACCACAGACCTCTCATCAGAAACAATGCGAGCAAGGAAGGAATGTTTAAAAACATTCAATTGCTATACATCATTTGGCTTGTAAAGAGAATTTACCTAACATGAACTACTTCTCAGACCAGTCTAGTAGAGAATACTATACATGTTATCATCAACAGGTAAATAAACCATTTCTGTGTCACTAATGTCATGCCTCTCTGTCTGTTCTCGTTATCCTTCTCTATACTCTTACCTTCTTCCACCCCATTCCATACTGTCTTCAGCATCCCTGTTTTCACTGCTTTTATGCCCTCCAATATTTTGATCTCTACCATAAAGTGCAGATAGTCAGTATATATTAAGTAGATACATACAACATCTTTCTTTCATATATTTGCTTACCTCACTCAGCAATAGATCCTCCATATCTGACCACTTTCTATCAAATGCCAGGGTCTTGTTTTTTTATGGCTGAGTAGTATTCCATAGAGTATATGTGCCACACTTTTTCAATCCATTCATCTGTTTGTGGACATTTGGGTTAGTTCTAAGTCTTAGCAATTGTGAAGAATGCTGCAATAAACATTGATGTGCAAGCACTTTTCTGACTGAGCGTTCTCCTGTCCTTTGGGTAGATACCCAGAAGTGGGATTACTAGATCAAATGGTAGTTCTATTGTAGATCTCTGAGGAACCTCCATATTTTCAAAAATCAGTTGGCGGGTAAGATTTGAGGTTTAAAGGGAAGCTATGCTCTAAACTCCATCTCCTAGACTCCCGAAATATTCAGTCACAACAGGGAGACCTCCGTCTTTTACTCTGTCTCTGTCTGTCTTGCTAGCGTGCCCTCCGGTTTTAATTTTTTACTTGTAGAAAAAAACTTTTTCCCTTTTTTGGTAGTATTCTTCTAGTTTCTTTTTTCTTTTTGCTTATTTTTTTAACCTTACTTTCCCACTCTAAGCTTCACTCTCCACACTCTTAACGTCTAGATAGGCCTAAGTGCAGAGTAGCCAAGCATCTAAATACTTTTAGAGTCATTGAAATCCTCACCACTTATTGAACCTCCTGACTCAATGAAGAAGTTTCTTTTTATAAATCTGAACTCCTAATATTTCTGTGGATACCACATTGCAAAGCACATTGGAGGATAGATTTTGTCCCAGAATGACCAGAAACCACTGCAGAGGCACAAGAAACATGAGAAGTCAAGAAAATCTCTCTCCCCTAAGGAAAAGATATTTTCCTCATCCACAGACAGTACAGTAGAACTCATGGAAATGTCTGATAGAGAATTCAGAATACTCAGTCACAAAACTAAACAAGATGCAAAAACTGAGAGATAATGAATTCCAGAAGATGCAGGAGAAAAGAGATGAGTTTCAGGAGGTGTTGAAGTTCTTCCATGAGCTGAAAGAAGAAATAAATACCATAATAAAGAATCAAATGGAGCTATTAGAGATGAAGGCTGCCATTCAGGAAATCAAAACCTCCCTCGAAAAGCAGATTAGTCCATGCAGAAAACTGAATATCGGATGTTGAAGGCAAAACCTCTGATCTAGAAAAAACAACCATAAAAACTGAAAATAACCAAAAAAAAAAAAAAAAGAATACTATACAAGAAATACTAGACAGCATTAAAAGCCCAAACATCTGGGTAATTGGTATCCTAGAAGGTGAAGAAACTAATAAGGGTATTGATAATCTATTCCATGAAATCTTGGAAGAAAAACTTTCCAAATCTAGAGAGGCATTCAAATATCCAGACTCAAGAAATACAATGGACCCCTAATAGAATCAACCCAAGAAGATCTTCTCCAAGGCCAAATCTGCAAAGACAAGACACTAAAATTGGCAAGAGAGAAATGTCAGGTTATTTACAAAGTTTATCCAATCAGGTTAACCACAGACCTCTCATCAGAAACAATGCGAGCAAGGAAGGAATGGGAAAATATATTCAAAGTG
The DNA here is from genome assembly GCF_000334495.1 of Tupaia belangeri chinensis. Classification (NCBI taxonomy): domain Eukaryota; kingdom Metazoa; phylum Chordata; class Mammalia; order Scandentia; family Tupaiidae; genus Tupaia; species Tupaia belangeri. Next base: position 4,210,976 of record NW_006159835.1, on the reverse strand, counting down.
GTAAGTGAAAAACAGTTTCAACCAAGAATACTATACCCAGCAAGACTATCTTTCATATAGAAAGGATAAAAACATTCTCAGATAAACAAAACCGGAAAGAATTTTCCAATAGCAGATGTACTCAAGAAGTTCTGAAAGGCGTGCTCTACCAGGAAAACTAAAGACACATACAGAAATAAGAGAACAAAAGGCAACTAAGAAAATGACCAAATTAATGCTAGGGACAAGAAATATCAATAATAACGTTGAATGTTAACTTCCAGGATTTAAATGGGAAGATTGGACCATAGTAACCCTGTATATTCAACAGAAGAGAGTTTGAACATAAGACTGAACTGGCAAAATAGAATTTTGGGACTTTTGAGTAAAAATTACTGTTTTTTTAACAATGCTTTGTTTTCCCAATTTAAACATTTTACTTTCTTTTGAGTAGATGATAGTTTCAGCAATTTGTTAAAATATTTTTCTTGTTTTTTTAAATGGAAACAAACTTTTCTTCCTTCCTGACCCCTCTTGGAAATATTTAGGAGTATTCTTATTTTGTAGCAGAAGGGTTATTTGCATAAATCCAATAATACTCATTGGATTGAATCAGAAATTGGAAATACTCATTATTGGACAGGGCTTTGACTGGAATGTCATACCTGAAGATTAATCAGAAAGCTATGGAACTAAGGTGGATCTCAAGTAAGCCAACAGAAGCTCTTAGAAAGATGGCCTGGCCCCATAAATAGTTCTGCCTGGCAGAGAGGATTAGAGAAGGTATATGAACGAATTCATACCATAAAATAACCTGGACTTTCCCAGCCCAGCATTGTAATCAGTAGAGATTGCAAAAGAGCAACCACACCAGAGGATTATCTTGAGAAAGACTTTGAAGGAAGAAACTGATCTTTGCTAGCAGATGGTATATCACAGAATACTTGGTAGGCAGGGCTGAATTGAGAAGGTTTATGTGGGACTAGTGTGCTGGGCATTTGCTTTTCAACAATTTGAGTAGCTGACATGTAAATATTTTCTCAAAAATACTTAAAAGCATACTGTTTCTGTTATAGAGTCACAAAATTATAAGAAATATTTTGAACATTATCTTTAAAATTCAGTATTCTGAAATTTTGAAAGTTGTTTATTAACTGTCAAGAACTATGGAGTATGAGCAAAAGTTTTTTGATATGAGAAGTAAATGTTTGTGGAAAAATGTAAAAATAAAGATTTGGGGTCTATTTCTGGGGTCTCTGTTCTATTCCATTGGTCTACCTGTTTGTTTCCATCTGGGACTTTTTCCAAGGGGATGGCCCCATGACATGGTTCCTAGAGAGTCTTTCAGTTGTTCAAAGGTGTGTAATGATTATAACCAAGATGTTTGCACTAGTACGCACTTTGTTTACCTCACTGTGTTTGAGAACCCAAGTAACCTTAAGAAAAAAAAAAAAAGCTTTTTCTAGTTTTGGCTTATCTCATTGTGGTAGGCAGGATTCTAAGTGTGCTCCAAGGTTTCTGCCCCCTGGTGTACATATCCTATACGACACCCTCCCCTTGAGTAGAGGCAGGACCCTGATGAAGTTCCTTTCTGTGTTTATGTTGTAGTATATGGAAAGGGGATTTTGCAGACGTAATTAAAATCCCTAATCTGTTGACTTCAACTTTAATAAAAATAAAAAAAAATTATCTGAGTGTGCCTGACCTAATCGGATGAGCCATGAAGCAGCAAGGCACCGTTGTTCTGTGTAGAAAAAATGTAAAAGGTGTATTATGAACTGCCTGTGGGGAGGGGTGTTGAACTAGGACCTGAAAGCAGCCTTAGGAACTGAGAGCAACTCCTGCCAACAGCCAGCAAGACAACGGGGTTCAGTCCTATAACCACAGGAGCTAAATTCTACCAACGACTTGAGCACACAGAAGACTCAGCTGAGAACAGCCCTGTCAACAACTTGATTCTAATTTTGTCAGAGACCCTGAGCAGAGAACCCAGGATGCCGTGCTCAGACCTCTGATCTACAGAAACTATGAGATGATAGGTGGGTGTTGTTTTAAGCCACAAGTCCATGGTAGTTTGTCACATGTCCATAGAAAACTAAAACACTTACCCAGGGGCTTCATCATATTACAGCAGTTTTAAGGAAGGGTCTCACGCAGGCATGTTTCTGTTTAGTTTGGTCATCTTTAGCCTTTTCTCTCCAATACTTCTCACACACTCCTCTCACTTTTCTGCTTTGAGCTCCCTTTGCCTTTCTACCAATATGCTCCCGGGTTGGGGCTCATTATCTATCCTGCTTTGAAACAATTATGAGCTACTCAGTCCATCCATACATCCTCAGCTCCCATCCACTGCCACCTGCTAACTGTTCTGTTTGGTAGTCCAGCAACTGCATCCCAGCACAGCCTTGCTCCCCCGCACTTGTCTTTGTCTACACAGCTCTCCAAAAAGGGCTATTACGGGGCTTCTGGCCTAGGAGACTGCTAACTTCTCTTGGCTGTATCCCTCGTGGACATCAAGGGGCTGAAGTGCCCCGGAGTTCCACGAAGGGCACAATTATTGGTCAAATAGCAGCCTCTTCTAATGTTCAATGAAAATGAGGCATTAGAATGAATGACACCAAACACGAGTACAGTGAAAGTGTTTTAATGAACCAGTGAAATCCACATAAATGAGTTTTACTGCATTTGATTTAAATCACAGAAAGTTTCTCTATGACCAGCAGAAATGTGATTAGAAATTTTTAAATGAATGAATGTATGAATGAAAGAATGAAACATTTTAACCATTAACATTTACATTAAGGGCCAATAAGAATGGCACCTAATTAAACATAAAGCATCCGGGCTGGCAGGTAGTTTGGTGGTTAAAGGGGCTGGATTCCCACATGGATGACCGTGGTTTGAGTCCTGCACCTGGTGGCTTGCCTTCTCACTTTCCCTTTCTGTCTCTCTCAGGTCGAATTAAAAATAACAAATGGAATTAAGTAAATATTTTAAACATCAGCATCCAGTTTTTCACCTCTTGACAAAATTGTGTCACTTAATTAAATACAATTGTCAGAAATTTAGTTGTTTTAATTTTTAAAAAGGCTCTATTTTTAAATAACGCTTAATTGAAGAGGAGGATCTGTAGATTCTCTGTTTATGCCCATTGAGAGAAGAGTTAGTCCACGAGATTATAACTAAGCCCTGGAGGTGCCAGCCACCACCACCGAGGAGAACAAGGCATCTTAGAGAAAATAATTGGCCACCTGAATATTGTCCTTGCAAAACTCCCATCCACAGAACAACAAGCAACTTGAAATTTCTTTATAAATTTTTTATCATTCTCAGAACTTGGAAACAAGGGACCAGCAGGTGACATAGCGGTTACATCACTGGACTCCCACATGGCTGACTGCGGTTCGAGCCCTGGATCCAGTGGCTTGAAAATCACACAGGGCCCATGCGCATGCATGCCCAAGATTCTGAGAGGAAAAGGGAGGAGAAGGGCTTGTGATATGGCCATCCCCCAGAGGATGATTTCTTACTCTTTTCCTTTCACTGTTCTCTCTCTCTTGGAACACATATGCCCTAAGGCAAAAACCTCTAAAACTATTTTTAAAAAAAGAACAGGGACCAGCAGTTAGCATAATGGCTATGTCGCTGAACTCCCATGTAGCCGACTGCGGTTCAAGTCCTGGACCTGGTGCTTAAACTCACGCTGGGCGCATGTGCGTGTGTGCCCAAGATCCTGAGAGGAGAATGGAGGAGAAGGGATTGTGGCATGCCCATCCCCCATGGGGGATGACTTCTCACTTTCTCTCTTTTTGTCTTTTTGGCGAGCACAAGCACCCTATAGCAAAAACCTCTCAAAAAAAAAAAAACAAAAACAAAAAACATAACAATCTAAATATCTATTACTACAGGATCAGTTAAATTAAGGCACATCCAAATGAAGTATACAGTCTTAAAAATAATAATGATGTTTATCGACATGAAAGAATTACATGACATTTTTAAATAAAAAGAAAACAATATTAACAGAATAAGCATAAATAAAAAAGACGAGAAAGTTATGTGACAAAAATACTAACTGGCCATCTTGGATTGCGAGGGACGTATGTTAAGAGCACCCCGGCTCACTCTCAAAAGTGCTCCTGTTTGTATGATAAATTACACTGTCACCCTCACTATTGGCAGTTTTACTTTATTCTTATGTTTGTACATTTTGACATATTTTCTTCTTAAAATTCAGAAAATAATTAATCACTGGGCAGGAGGCATGTTTGAATGTTCATCAGCCATTTTAACTGCTCGTCTCCCAGGTTAATCCAAACCATGTTTTGGCTCAATTCGGTGGCGACTCCTACACACAGGCATTGAGCCTGGCACTGGGGGTACAAGGATGAGCTCAGGAGTCCCGGTTCTCCAAGGCTGTAGGGCGAGGTACAGAGCACCACGGACCGCTGTCCACGTCCAGGCTGGTCATGTCACAGGGATTATCTCCTTTGACCTTTGCAACGAGTCTACGAGGTCAGCACTATGATCGCTCTCCTTGTACAAGTGAGGAGGTACCGGGCAGTTAAGTACCGGGCAGTTAAGCTACTAGCTCTGTGCTGCATAACCAGAATGTAAACCCAAGCCATATGCCCCAGAGCCTGTGTCTTACCTACCAGCTGGCCTACATGCTGGTGGTGGTGTTGAGGAGACCGGCAAGAGAGAATAATAAGGAAATAAAGTACCATGTGGGAGGTCTTGTGATGAAAGTTGTATTTGCTCTGCGAGTGTACTGAGACTGGGCAGATACCCAGTGCCGCATGCGAGAAGTTGGGGTTTCTTCTTAAAAAAAAAAAAAAAAAAAAAAAATTTTGCTATAGGCCATATAGACAGAGATAGACAGAAAGCGTGAAATCATCCCTCCAGGGAGCTAGCCGTGCCATGATCCCTTCTCCTCCATTCTCGTCTTGGGATTTTGGGCAAGCAAGGACATGTGTCCAGCGTGAGTTTGAAGCTGCTGGGTCCAGGACTAGATCTGTGGTTAGCCATGTGGGAGCCCAGCAACGTAACCATTACGCCATCTGCTGGTCTCATTGGGGTTTCTTAAGGATGAATAGAAAGACGAGGTGGAGAGAGAGTGGGGCATGGTTGAGGCAGAGGCTACAGGATGAATCTCTGGTGGTGGAGGAGTCAGGGGAGCAGCAGGGGAGGGAAGCGGCTGGGGAGGGGAGCAGGAGGTAGGGTGGGCAACCTATAAAATGCAAAGTGGAAGGGGGGACTGGGATGGCCACGGTGGGTTTGATGTGCCCATTAAGGAGGCTCGCCTGTGCCTGGGAGACAATGGCTGCCAGAGAAGGATGGTGAACACCTCTACAGTGTGCTGGAGGCAGCAGGGAATGCACCGGGGATCCAACCCTCAGGGAGGGGCGAGGTGGGACAGAGCAACCATAGGAAGACTTGCTGCTGAAACTTCATGGTAGCCCATCACTGCAGAGCCCCTTCCATGGCCTAGTTCTAATTGTGTATCCATAATTTTTCAGTCTTCTTTTGATAACGCTCCCTCCTCAAAATGGTTTCAACTTCAGGCCTCCAAAACCTAGATTTGCCAGTGAATAGCACTTGTTTTCTTGTGCCAGTTTCCAATTTCCAGCACTGTAGTAAAATTCATCTTCTTTAGATTCTTTTGACTTTGGTTTTTCTTCCTCCTTTATTTAAAAAGAAATACCTTGTTTTTCTTAATATCCTAATCTATTCTTATCTTCTTGTTTTCATTTTGCCACCTAGTTATATTTGTTACTGTCAAACTTCTGCTGCATTTCATACCATTTCTCTCTCTGCTGTACCTCATAATATTTTAAAGTGTAAACAACAACAGAGTCTGCTGAAGTGGAAATAGAAGAACGCCGTACAGACCCCGTCCATCGTGCGGCAGAGCCTTCTGCTGGGAAGTTCCCCGCCAGGCCTGGGAACTCTGGGAAGGGTTAGCAACTCTGTCCCTTGTTGCTAACCCTTCTACCAGCTTCTTTGACCTTGGGGGGCAGAGGTGGGGCTGGCTTCCCCTTTCCTGCTGTCCCCAAATCTTCTAACTTATCTCCCTTCTAACCCTTTTCTCCTAGCCTCTGACAGGCCCAGGTCACTGCTCCCTATCCTGTCTGTCTTCCAAAATCAAGCTTTGTCTTCTCTTGAGGCGTGCTAGTAAACCGCGTGATTACTACAGGGCTCTAGAACGTGGGGCCTGTGGAGGGTACCTTCATGAGTGTTGGAGAAGGAAGCAGAGGTGCAATCAATGTGCAGTACACGGGGCCGGACAGTGGCATGGTGGTAAAACATGACATTGTGCAAGGCCAACCCAAGTGGGAAGGTTCTGAGTTAGTGCTCAGAGACCTCCCTGAAGTACCCAGGGTGCACGCACGTCGGTGCTCTGGGAATGGCTGACATGGATCAAGATGTCAAGACTCTGCCACGGATGCTGTCACTCTATGACTTTGTCTTCGTTGCTCATGGAAGAAGTAAACAAGCTTTGTTTTATAGATGTAACCATGTGAAGGCAAGTCAATATTGCAAATCTCACCCCCGGAATATGTGGCTCAGGTTTGTCCTAGGTGTTCATTCTCAGTGTTGGAACACTTGAATTTTAGCTTCATCTGTTTCCTTCTCACCCTCCCCATAACCCAGATCTTCCTAATCTAGCAGTGCCCTGACTGAACTACTTAGCACCAATGACCACGTGTGCAACTACGCAACCAACGAGGTGTCCTGAATATGGTCACCTGCCCCATACCTAGGGACATGAGCTCCTCGAGAGCACTGCCTAGCCTGGAACTCAGCAGTACCCGGTGTATAAATGCAAACCCCATGGAGACAGACCCTCAGATGTGCCTTTCCTCTTCCTTGCTCACTGAGGCTGCTCATGTCCTGGATGGCCCAGCTGGCTCCCTCTCCATCGCTGGCCTTAGAGAATGTGCCTTCCTGTGCCTACTGTTCCGTCTCTCACCCCCTGAAAAAGCAGGGCAGAGAGCAGAAAAGACATGCACACAATTGCCTTAGTAACAAGTTCTAGGCCACTGAGTCTCCCAGCAGGGTCAAATGCGATTCCATTTCTGAGTGCATTTTTCACCCTCCCAAGTCAAAGCAGCCAAATAAACGACCACAGGCCCATTCCGAGAATGTCAGATCTGTCGATAGCAATTAAGGGTCTTGCTTAAAAAGGAGATGCTTGGTCTACAGCACTGGCAGGATTCTTGCTCAGGCTACTGAAGATCAATGTCAGCGCATGGATCATGATGCCATGTTGGCTGTAGTTAGAAAGATGTGTGAGCAGGAAGGTCACGGGTGTAGTCCAGGGAAAGCCAGCTGCTGGACTTTTACGAGACCTCACAGCTTAGACAGACTTTCATGATATATCACTGTCCAGCATCGGCCCCTCAACCCTGCAGCATTTGTAAATAGACTTGATCATCAAACCCAGAAATGATCAGAATTCCAGTGGTAAACTCCAACTAACTAAATTCACAAGAGACTGAAATATAAATTTATTTTTAAAGAAGTTTTTCCTTAGGGTGTGTGCACTCACTGAAGAGAGAGAGAGAGAGAGGGAAAGTGAGAAATCACCCCCCAGGGGGGATGGCCATACAGCAATTCCTTCTCCTCCCTCCTTTGGGATCTTTGGCATGCACACACATGCACCTGGTGTGAGTTTCAAGCCACTGGGTTC
>NW_006159835.1:4197600-4203196 GCF_000334495.1 Tupaia belangeri chinensis | reverse complement strand
GTCAGAAAGTTACAGTCATCCCATCCAAGATTCAATCTTTCCCTGTGTCATGATGAATTAATCATTTGAATTTCTGAGTAAGATAGAACCAGAGGACAGAGAGGTGGCAGGTCTTGAGCCTTATTTTTCCCATAGTGAATAATTACTCAAGGAAGAAAATGACTCATCCACCTTTCTCTGCAATTATCCCTGGCCAAGTTCCCATTGGCCACATTAGTTTTTCTTTTTATAACAATTTTATTGAGCTAAAAATCACATAACATACAATTCACTCATTTAAAGTGTACAATTTCAATACTTTTCAGTATATTCAGAGTTGTGCGACCAGTACCATGAGGAAACTTAGAACATTGACATCACCTCAAAAGCAACCCTTCAGCTATCACCCCCTAGTTCTCTCATCCATCCCATTCCTCCAGCCCTAACCACTTGCTGATCTACTTTCTGCTTCGGTATTTTTGCCTGCTCTGGACATCTCATATAATCATAGAACATGGGTCTTTAAGTGAACATAGACACAATCTCATACGTGAATGAGAACATTATTCCTTTCAATGGTCAAGTAAGTTCTGGAATACAGATAAACCATATATTAATTATCTGTTCATCAGTTGATGGCATCTGAGTTGTTTCCACCTTTTGTTTTGGGCTCTTATAGATAATATTCCCGTGAACATTCATGTAGACGTTTCTCAGCAGTCACTTGCATTTCTCATGGGTATATGCCTTGAAATAAAACTGCCGGGCTAAAGGGAAATTTTATGTTTTACTTCTTGAGAAACTACCAAACTATTTTCCAAAGTAGTTAAACCATTTTATTATACCTTCCTACCAGCAATGTATAAGGATTTCAATTTCTCCACATCCTCACCAACACTTGTTATTATCTGACTTTCTGATTACAGCCATTCTACTGAATATAAAGTAGTATTCATGGTTTTGATTTCATTTCCCCGATGTTGAGCACCTTTTCACATGTTTATTGGCCATATGTATGTCTTAACTGCACAAACGTCCATTCAAGTCATTTTAATTGGGTTGTCTTTTTATTATTGAGTCACAGTTCTTCACATGCTCTAGATACAAGCCAATTAGATATAAACACATAAAACAACAATATATATGTTTTATATGTGTTACTGACATATTAAAGCATTCGGTCTCCTCCCCTTTGTGCTGTATATCTTTGGTTCCAAAGCTAAAGTTTTTTTATACTTTAATATTCTGAAATTGAAATAATTGTATAAATAATATGTATTTATTATTCTTCCATACTCAAAAGCTGTAATCAAGGCAGGAGCATATCTTATAATCAATGACGACTTGTTAAAGGGCATCTCAAGGTCACCCTGTGTAGTTATGGTTAAGGAGATAGAGGAAAGAACTCATGGGAAGAATAAAAAACTAGAGGAGGTATCCACTGTCTTCAAATGTGGCACTCTTAGAAATGCAGTGTGGGAGCCTTCTGCAAATATTTCTGAATACAGAGGAAAATCCTAATGCTTTGCTTTGGCAAGCCCAGGTAGCCAAATACCAAGTGTTCACTAGTAAGATCATATAGTCCTAATTGATCAGAAGTCAACCCAAAATGTGTTCACAAGAGAATAGAGAATCTGGGCTTTGCTTCAACATCCTCCTCTGCACTGGAAGAAGATAAAGGGGACTTCTAGTAAACCAAAATGACAGATCTGCCAGGCTACATTAAAGAGCCATTTTTACAAAACAAATGGGCTCTCATCTTGTTAAGGCTCTTCTGGGTTTAAGGAATAGAAACTCCCAGCCCCATGCTGGCTCAGATGCAAAAGGACAGGATGGTTATAAATGTAAGATGCTTCTGGAACAACTGATCACTAGCCCTTGGGAGGCCTTAGTAGTTCAGGGCAGAGGCAGCCCGTCTTCCTCTTATATCCTTATGAAGGCAGGGATACAGGGTCTCCCAAGGATTCAAGATAATAGTAAGTACCATTTGTTGATGGCTGTTTACATGCCAAGCACTGCTCTAATCACTTCATATGTAATTAGCTCACTTGATCCTTACAACAACCTATAAGGTAGAGAGCAACTTTATCGTGCCCATTTTAGAACTGGGAAAACCAAGGTATTGTGAGATTAAATAACTTGCTCAAAAATCACATGGCTAGGAAGTGAATGAAGTCAGGATTCAAATTCAAGCATTTTGGGCTCCAGAGTCCACACACATTTTTAAAAATTATTTTAAATTGAATGATTATTCAATTTGTTATAAGGCATGTGTGCTCACCAGAAGGAGAGAAAGAGAATATGACAAAGCAAGTCATTGGGTCCAGGATTTGAACTGGACGACCATGTGGGAGTCCAGCACCTCAATCACCACGCTACTTGCTGGTCTGCAGAGTCCACACTTTTTTTGGTTAGGCTTTTGCCACAGGGCATCGAGTGTTCACCAGAGGGGAGTGAGAAAGGAGGCAGTCAGAGGGAAAGTCAGAAATCACCCACTGAGGGAATGGCCATGCCTCCATCCCTTCTCCACCCTCCTGGGATTTGGGGCACACATGCATGTGCACCAGCATGAATTTCAAGCTGCCAGGTCTGGGGCTTGAACCACAGTAATGCAGAGGTCCAGCACCTTAATCGTTATGCCACCTGCTGGCCCCAAGAGTCCACACTCTTAACCACTGAGCTGTTTACTTTGCTCCAGGTCACAAACAACCCACAGAGACACCAGGTGGGAGATGTTCATAAATCCGTATTTGTCTTCTTTTTTTTTTTTTTAAGATTTTATTTAATTTTGTTTTCTAATTTGACCAGAGAGGTTCAGCGTGAGAGAGGAGGAAAGTGAGAAAGCCACCACATCCCGAATTCGAACCGTGGATGGCCATGTAGGAGTCCAGTGCCCTTACCCTCCATGCCATTTGCAGGCCTCACTTTAGATTCTTAAAGCTAGGTAAGACCTTCAAGATGACCAAGTTCAACTATTCACAAAGTGCAGTCCATAGACCCCGGCGCATCCCCAAGACATTTGCTGGGCTACCTGAGACATCAAAGTTTATTTCAAATACCAAGGCATTATTTGTCCTTTACTATTAGCGTTCAGGATACACAAGAAACAGTGAACAAAACTGCTGGTATCTTAGCGTGAAGCGAGGAGTGGCACCAAACTAATTGTTGTATTCACCACCACTACATAGTAGCAGCTAAAAAAAAAAAAAAAAAAAAAAAAAGGCCAGCATCCCTTAAGAATATCCTTGATGGGCCCAGCCTAGGGGGCACAGTCCCTAGCATCCTGCACTGCAGTACTGGAAGCCATGTACTGATCATGGGTTCAGATCCCCATGTGGGCTGAGAACATGACAGGAACCTAAGACCCTGATAAGCTAGAAGACTGGAGAGAGAAGATCATGACCTAATGGGAACCTTCAAGGGTTCACTCTCTCATATACTCTCTATCAATAAAGAAAATGTTCTTAATAAAGTGGTAACAATTATAAATTTTATTTCATCTCAGTACTGAATATTCCATGGGACAGGGCCAGCAGATGGTGTAGTGGTTAAGACTCTGGATTCTCACATGTTCCACTGCAGTTTAAGTCCCAGACCTGGTGACTTAAAACTCATGCTGAGAGTATGTGCACGCATGCCCAAAATCCCAAAGGAGAATGGAGGCAAGGAGATTGTGGCATGGCCATCTTCCCAGGGGAGTGATTTCTTATTTTCTGTCTCTGGCAAGTACACACACACTGCGGTGAAAATCTTTTAAAAAATTTCATGGGACAAAATTGGAAGTACACCTGCAGCCTTCTAGTACAAGGATCCTGAACAAAAGCTTTTGTGCAAAGGTTGTAGGCTGAACCAATGATTTTTTAAAAGTTTTATTCTATTTTTAATTGGCAATAATTGTATATACATACTTAGGCATACAAAGAGATGTTTTGATATAGGTATACAGCGTGGAATGATCTAACCAGATTAATTAGTATAACCATCATACGTTTATCTTTTTTTTGTGCTGAGAACATTTAAAATCCTTTTGGTGATTTTGGAATATATTTGTTATTAACCATAGTCATTACACTGCACAACAGAACATCAGAACTTATTCCTTCTATCCAAATGGAACTTCTGAACAAGCATTTTTTCATGCTACATCATTTTTATTTAAAAAAAAAAAACAGCTGGCAAACAGTTCTTCAGACTTGGGTATGAAGCAGAAAATATTTCCAAAATAAAAGTGAGCCTATTATTTCAAGGAAAACAATTGACAGTATTTGTTGTCAATAATAAAAGTTGAGATTTCAAATAAAATTCTGAAGTTTGGAAAACATGTACCTGTCATAGTGCACTTGGCAGATTTCAAATACTTAACTTCTCACATGGAGGCCAGCAATTAGCATGCTGGTTAACACACTGGATTTCCACATGGTTAACTGTGGTTCAAGTCCCAGACCTGGCGGCTTGAGAAAAAAAAAAAAAAAAAAATACACGACTTCTCAGATGAGATTTGTGGTGATATTAAAAAAAGTAATTTTTTAATAGTGTATATTTAGTATTATATATTTAAAATTGTATAATGAAATGTATCAACAATTGGAAAAGCTGCATAACTCAGATCCAACATTTTCCAAATGAACACATTATTTTTAAAAAGTATTTATCATTTTTTAAAATTTGTTATAGGGCACGTATGCTCACCAGAGAGAAGGGAAGTGAGAAAACAAGCTGTCAATTCCAGGAATTGAACCACAGCCGGCCATGTGCAAGTCCGGCACCTCAACCACCAAGCCATCTGCTGACACCGAACACGTGTTATAAAATGCATGGGTAAAAAATTAATTCAAAACATAACATAGATGGATGGGTTTTAATGGAACAAAGTATGACAGTTTCATTGACAATTATTTTATATTCTGCATTATATAACCTTGTTGAATTTTGGTGTAATAGCAAAGAATATCTACTATTACTTTAAAATGTTACTAGAATTCTTTTCCCTTTTTCAATCTGATAGCTCTATAAAGCTGGATTTTTTTCATATACTTTAGCAAAACAACATATCACAACAGATTGAATGTAGAAATAGATATGCAAATCCAGAAGCCTTCTATGAAACCAGATATTAAAACTATGCAGCGGCAGAGCCAGCAGGTGGCGCAGTGGTTAAGGTGCTGGACTCCCACATGGCCGACCACAAATCAAGTTCCAGACCCAGCAGCTTGAAAAACAATTACACTGGGCATGTGTGTATGCATGCCCAAACTTCCAAGAGGAGAATGGAGGTGGAAGGGTTGTAACATGGCCATCCCCCCTGGGAGATGATTTCTCACTTTCCCTCTTTTCTGTCTCTCTGGTAAGCACATGTACCCTATATAGCAAAGACCTTAATTTTTTCACCGGCTCAGCTGTAGTGGCTCACGTGCTACATAATACTGGAGTCACACAGAGGGCCTGGGTTTGGTTCCGGGGCCAGCCTGAACACAGCAGGCATGTTGGTACATGCCTATAGTCCTAGCTTGGAGGATGGGAACGGAGGATGGTGGCATGGCAAGACCATGTCAAAAAAAATACCTACCTCTCACCCTCTAAAACAAATAAATTTACAAACATAAAATGCAACTCTTTC
>NW_006159835.1:4165419-4197141 GCF_000334495.1 Tupaia belangeri chinensis | reverse complement strand
GTCCCGGACCTGGTGGCTTAAAACTCACGCCGGGCGCGTGTGCGTGCATGCCCAAGATCCCGAGAGGAGAATGGAGGAGAAGGGATTGCAGCGTGACCATCCCCCCTGGGGGGTGATATTTCTTGCTTTGTCTGTCTCTGTGTGTCTGGCAAGCACCCTATAGTGAAAACCTCTCCAAAAATAAAATACTTTGAAAAAGTTTCATATCAACATGTAATGTTCACATTTTTAATCAGTTAATATTTTAATGTACCCTTTCTGATGTTTAATGTGATAAATAGAAAAATAAAAGCTTGAATCTTTAAGAATCATGAAAACAAAATCATTTGAGACCTTCTCATTTAGTTAAATATTTACCAATCCAAAAGTTAAGTTCTTTAGAAAAAGTGGTTCTATAACAAAAACGAATTTGAAAACTCCTTATTAAATACATATTTAATACAGACTATATTATACATGCACATAAATGTACTTTTTCAAAGCAAGACTTTGCCAAGACTGCTATCGGACAATGTAGTGCTCTAGGAGATGGAATGACCATTCCCCCCAAACGTACTTGATCTTCAATTCTTTATTCATTTATGAACATTTTGAAGGATGACTTTTCCTAGGATGGCCTTTTGAGAAATGTTGATGTAATATTATCTCAATTTGCACAGGAAACAGTCCCAGAGAAGCCAAGTGACCTGCCATAAATTACACAATTAACTAGATAGACACCATGCTGAGATTAGGATTTGGGGTTCGGACTGGTAATCTAGCATCCTCTCATTTATTAGAACCCTGAAGTATCCGGGCCCCATCAGGACTGGAAAGGATTACAGCCCCAACTCCAGTTTATTTGCACGCCAACCGGTGCTCCTAATCTGTTGCCTTTGAGAGATAATCCTACAAAATGCAGCAGAATGTGGATTCCAAAACCTGCAGAGATTACTTGTTATGGGAGGGGGATTATCTCTGTAATCCAATTAACACAGCAAGCCTGGGAAAAGAAACATAGGCTTTAGATTAGCATTGGGGGGAGGAATTGGGACAAGAAGTTAATTCACGTTAACAGGTTGGAAAAACCCCTGAAGTGCATTTACACTTTCCTAAATCCTAATCATTAATCTGCAGTGTGAACCACCAGCTTTTGGAAGGAATATTACAGCATGAATCAGATGTTTTTGATGTTTAGAATCTTCCTTATGAACATCCCATTTTCCTTTGAGAAATGAGTACATTTCTCCCTCTTGGCTGACGAGTTTCTAGTTCACTAACTTTCCCTCTTCATCTTGGCTGCCAGGCAGCTTCCAGTCAGACAGGTTATACACCCATCCAGATGACCAAATCCATGTTAGGATCCCACAGAAGATCCCCAAATTCCTGGAACTGGGAGATTATTTGTCATATGAGATTAGGAAAACAATCACCTCTCAGTGGGTCATTTTTGCCATCTGTTGAGCCAAAGTGAAACTACCGGCCAGGGCTAAATTCCCTTTACAGTCTTCTTGGGCCTCCAGGCAGCCTCTTTTCAGAGCAGTGGTTGTAGCTGCTGAGAATCAAGGTGTTTTCAGGATGTTACTCTGCCTTCCTTTTCAGTATTTCCTATGCTAATACGATTGATAATTATGCAGAGGGCAATAATATTAAACTGCTTTTATCCCCTGAAGGAAATGCTTATATGCTCAAGATAGCCTGCATTTTCTGAGTATATTCCAAAATCTCTGAAGATTTTATTCATGCAAGATAAGTTTGACCTTCAACTAAACTCAAATCTATAATTTAAAGTGGCCTCTTTGACTCAAAATCCGCTCCATTTCAATGCCAAATGGATCATCAGCTGCTCTCCAAGTAATATCCGCTCCAGAGGAAGGTTCCAGCTACCGATCCAGGCACGTTTTTGCATTTGTACTCAGACTTAAGTTCTGCTCTCCGATGTGACTGCAGCCTAATTGACGGAGGAATGCAAAGAGAGATTCGGGCGTCTGACTACTGTCGACTCATTGACTTCCCTCAGAGAATTCTTTCACTTGTCTTTTAAATTTTCCTTTCTTGTCAAAATTGCAGGTGCAGATAAATGCTGGAATCTTATTTCAATCAGAAAGTGCCAAGAACGAGAAAAGATGGAGAATTTTGATTGTCGTTGAGGACAGAGCCTCAAACAGCTGGAGGCCTTCCATTCTCTTTCAGCTTCCATCTATCTAAGAAAAAAAAAAATGCACTGAGGATTTCACTCAATTTGTGCAGAAAGATGAGGAAATTCACACTGAAATGAAGAACCACACTCCCCGAATAGCGTTAACCTAGAACAGCACTGCAGGGGTGGAAGGGACCTTGAACGCGGTGGGGCCCAACCTTCGGTAAAAGGTCAGGGGCTGCTCCTGCAGGGATTCCTGTGTGACCGTTAGCTGATGATGCGTTCGCCTTAGAGCCAGTTTACAGATTTCACCTCAGCCGGAATGTCTTTCTCCAGACAAAACAAATGTGTGTTCAGATAACTTCGGGGTAAACCTGGAGGAGGGAAAGCTCAAAGCACCTCTGATTTCATGGTCATTCAGAGCTTCTACTACAGGGTGGGCCAGGCAATTTGTCTCGGGGTCACCCAGAGCGGGCCCATAAACCTGCTGCTGTGGGTGCCAGCTGGATTTGAAAGGTTCTCTTTCCAGGCTGTCTCCCAGCTATGCTGGACCTAGGTCCTCACAGGACAGACAGTACTTCAGGATTTATGTGTCTGACTTCCAGCCCAGCTCCTGGCATGCAGTAGATGCTCAATAACGAACTGAAATGAGCAAACATTCACCGTGGGGCTACATGTACGAGAAGACCAGCATCTGTCCCCTCCAGATGCTAACCCTCCTCTTTCTGGTTCTAATCCCCTCTGCCCCAGCCTATCATTTGCCCTCAGGCTAGGGCTGCTCAGCACAGTAGCCACTAGCCACGTGGTGCCACTGAGCACATGTGTCTGGTCCAAACTGAGGTGTGCATCAAGTGTAAAATACACACTGGACTTCTAGCAGTACCAAAAAATGAACTGTAATAATGCCTATATTAATCAAATGTTGAAATCATCATTTAGGATATATTGGGCTAAATAAAATATATTACTAAAATTAATTTTACCCATTCCCCTTTCATTTTTAGAACGCGGCTTCTAGAAAAGTTAAAATAATCAACACAGTTAGTAGTCTATTTCTACCGTGCAGTGCTAATTCAGACCTTACCTGGCTCCCATTCAGACCTGGCCAGTTTTTGGTGACCCTCATTGACTTGATCAACCCACTGTCAGTCCAGCCAGACTCGAGGTCCACAAGCAGCTCCAGAAAGTCCTGGAAAAGCAGGTGCCAGAGCCACTTCCACTGTCTCTCCATCTCCCCCGCCACACGGAGCTCACAGCAGGTCCCCACAGCAAGGCGTGCTTTGCTGCCCTCTGCTGGCAGCATCCCAGTTCTCCTCGAGTCCAAGTGGCCACAGCCTGCCCTGTAGACAGCCGTGGCAGAGGTTGCTTCTCCTCTGCATCCCTCTTGCCTGTCATTAGCGTTTTTAAGTGTAAGATGGGCAAAGAAAAGGGAGACTTCACCTGTTTGAGGGGAAGATGTAGCTTGGAAAAAGGCAATTTCTTTGTGAGATCACTATGTATTTTCCTCCAAAAAGATGAATTTATCTTGTAATGTTCCTCAGGACATTTCGTGCAGGACTAGTATTCCCTGGGGGAGGCATTTATTAAATATGCAGATCCCCAGGCCTATCAGAAATTCTGGGTCAGTAGGTTAGGGTTGGAGGCCCAGGAATCTGTTTTTTAACAAGCACCTCAGGTGATTGTTGTCCCCCCAGGGAAGTTAGAGAAATACAGCCAAGAAGCTGCCCTTCTCAAACTAGAAGATGCGCATGGCCCACCTGGGACCTTGTTAGATGCAGATTCTGCTCCAGTAGGTCTGGGCTGGAGCCGGAGACCCCACACTGGTAACAGGCTCACAGGCGACACTGATGCCCACAGCCGTGCTGAGCAGCAGGATGTAGGCTCACAGGGCCCACGCCCCCAGGTACAGCCTTAGTGGCACACCTGTCCTATTTAGAGTCACTGAGCAGCTCTGCTGCTGCCGACCACCCCCACCAAGGCTGCTCTGAAGAGCAAACTCAAATTGTTACTTCTTTCGTCGGAAAAGCAAGGATGCCCCCTTTTGACAGCACAAAATATTTTCTGCAAAATTCAGGAGAGCAATAGTAAGTGCATTTTCTTCCAAGACAAAATTGTAGTTACTATTGGTTAGAGAGGAACCCTTTCCCTGATGGGACTAAACAGTTTGTGTGTGTTGGAACCATGTAGGGATCCAGGCCACTTAGGCTGAAGATGGGATTTCAGTGTAACATTCTACACATTTACTTGCAGAAAGCCCATTCAAACCTTTATCCAGCGGTGTGCTTGGTTTTTTCTGGACAGGTTTCTTCTGTCTGTGGAAATAAGTGAGTGCTCAGTGATCAGCCATTGTCCAGGGACAGACCTAGGTCCTCTCAAAGGTGACCCATATATTTACCTGTGTTAATGCTCAGAGGGTCTACGTGTTTGAAAATTATCTGAGATGGGCCATGCAGCAAGAGCTGGGGCTTGGACGTGAGTGAGTGCCTTTAAGACTTGTGCATGGTCTCCCAACTCAGTTTCCAGTTTTTATTTGTTAACCTTTTCCTGCACTGGTTCCCAGAAAGCTTTCAGTGTGGATTAAAGCATTTAGTTTGGATCTGGCATTCATCCTGGCTCATGCTGTTCCTATGCTCAGCTGCTCTCTGCGATTCTTTGGGTGTTCGGGAGGGGGCAGGTAGTGAATGGGGAGTGACTGTTGTGTTAGCTTTGGTTAAACTCTGCATTTGGAACTTGCGACAGTGAACCTTGGATTTAACAGAGGTTATGCCTTAATTTCCCAAGACATCATGAGATGGCATCATAAACTGTGATGTCCAGATACTGATGAGATTGTATTCATTAAACAGACCCGTTTTGGGGGAAAAATACCTTAAATGATCAAAATAGCATGCACATTAGGAGATGAAAATTCTGGACCACTTTTTCATTCTTAATTTCCAAGCGCTCAGAATATGAGTCTGACATTTGTCTGGTTTACATGCTGGGATTGGTGAAGTTGTCTGGTTTTGTTTGAAGGCCAAGGATATAATACATCTTTACAGTTAATACCTTCCCATCCTCACCCCTGCGTTTTCAAAAGACTCCTTCGATAGTTAGCTACATAGCGCCCATTAAAGTCAAATTTCCTTAGATGAGGAAGTCACTGAATGCCTAATTACACATGCAATGCTGGAAAAAAAATATTAAGACAGCATTTACATTGCCGGCTTTCTCTTCCCATTACACAACAGAAGATTTATCCTTTCATCTAGTGCGTGAGCATTGCTCTTGCAGCTTGTGGTTCCGTGTAACATATATTAGTGTATCATTCACTATTAGCACCAACCTTGACAATCTGGAAGTTATGCCTCTCTCAATGTTATATATAGTCTTTCTTCTGAGCTAGAAACAAACCAAACCAAAAATAATCACCAAATCCCACATCCTGGCTGTCACTTACCCAGACAGAGTGACATTGCAACACCCCAGGGCCCCACAGATCTCCTGTGAGCTGTGTGGATTCCTGCCATGGGCTGCACCCACGCAGCTATCAAATGCAATTCACTGGCAGAGAGCCCATTTAAACCTTTATCCAGTGGCATGCTCAGGGTTTTTCTGGACAGGTTTCTTCTGTCTGTGGAAATAAGTGAAGGCTCAGTGATCAGTCATTGTCCAGGAATCAACCTAGGTCCTCCTGAAAGTGACCCATAGATATAAAAATATTCACCTGTGTTAATTTTCAAACACTTAGACCTTGAAACAGCCACACAGTTTGATCAGAAACAAAGCTCAATATTCATACTCTCACACTCCAAGGTCAAAAAGTAAAGAAAAACTGCAACCTTTAATTGGGTTGCTGCAAGGTCTCTGGTGTGTGGGTGTCACCTGGTTTTTCCAGATGTCAGCAGAGAGACAGGATGTGATAGATAGATAACTTAGCCCACAACTCTTGGGAACTGCTAACTTCAATGCCTGGATCACCTACCAATTCACATTGCTAGCGGGTGTCCAATGAATGGCTGACAGTCTGTCGAGCCGAGGCAGCTCTACCGAGGGATCAATTTGCTGAGTGGCCCGGTGAATGCCATCATGTCACACAGAGCCTGAGCAGCTCACCTGAGGAGTGATCTAGCTTCCTGAGCTCCTTGCCCTGGGCCTCCCACGATTCTGCTAGGAGAAACCAAGCCATAACAGCTCAATGCCCTCAACCCCAGCAAGATGCAGCTAAGGCCTCAGGATTTGCTGCTGTCAAAGATGGTCCAAATTCTGCTTCCCAGATCCTAATGCGACTCCTGTGTTTGTAAGAGTGGGAATAAGAGAAAAGCCTAGAATAGTCTTCTTGGGGTTCAAAGAGTAGGAAGAAATTTCCTGCTGTTGGGTGGCACTAGGCAACACTCTCTGTCTTAGCATCAGACAATAACCCCATTACAAGAGGAGATGCCCCAAGGCCAGATTCGAAGTCCCTGGAATTCTTCTTAGGCCTGAGTCTCACCTCCCTGAGTGATAGTTATGACCCCTCGAGAGAGAGCCAGCTCCCATCCTAGTGCCCACACACACACACCCTCAACTGAGCAACTGATTTTTTTAATTGCCAGAGAACATTTGTGCTCACTAGAAAGACAGAAAGCTGTCCCCAATAAGGCATGTTCATACCATAATCCTCTCTACCCAGATAATGATCCCCAAACAAGAGACTGGCGGAAATTCCTTCCTGTAACGGGTGTCTTACTGAACCCAACCACGGTCCAAGTCCTTCGGTGTCGAATGGAATTGACTGGAATTGATTTAATGTGAATCCCACTGTGAAACCAAGGAGAGCACTAGTCGAGCCTGAAAACATCACTAAGGTTCGTTCTTATATAAACTTTCTCAAAAGTCAGTGTTGGGGGATCTTTCCTGATGGACATGTCCTTCCCACCCTACTCATTCTTTCTTCTAGATGTCCCCCGTCTTGTCCTGCTATCCAATTAGCACGAGACAATGGTTAAAATAAGACACGGGGAGGATACACATTGTTCTATTAGTCAGCAGGTGTCAGTTTAGCTCTATACAGTCAGAACACAAGAAATACCACGTTGATTTTCTAGCCACTCTCCCTCTTGTCTGGTGGGAATTCAGCACCAGTGTAATGGTGCCTCCTTTCCCTGTGGCAAGCTCACAAGGTCACCTTTAGAGAATAACTGTGTCCAGGGTCATGGAGACCCTAGGAAACAAGAGCTTTCCAGTAGGATAGACACAAATTGGATACAAGGTGTGCATTGGATGGAATAACCAGAGAAGGGCTCTCTGACTAGATGGTGATTCAGCAGAAATGTGACTAATGTAGAGATCTGTAAGAAAAGCATTTCATGCAGAGGAAGAGCAAATGAAAATGTCTGAGGCCGGAATGAGCTTGGTATGCTCAAGGAAAAGAAAGGCGGCCAGTGCGGTCAGGACGGAGTAAGAGGGAGGCCCAGAGGGAAATGCAGGCTGGTTGGCATCAAACCCCGTAGGCCTGGATAAGAAGAGTGCTTCATCCACAATGTGATGGGTGCCACTGGTTGATTATGAGAAGGGGGTGCGCCCTGACTGACTTATATCAAAAACACTCTGCTGCTATGTGGGAAATGAACTACGGTATGGGAAAGGAGTGACACCAGAAAGCCAGAAAATGCACAGCTATAGCAGGGACCCAAATGAGATGTGGGATAACTGGAACCAGGGGAGGAGTGGTAGGGATGGTGGGGAGGACTGGTAGGGGTGGTGGGGAGTTTGTTGGCCAGGATATATCTTAAAGATGGAATTGGTAGTGACCCATGGTTGGATGATGCAAGAAGGGAAATAGAATGATCAAGGATGACCCCTGTGTGTTCAGCCTGAGCAAGATCTAGGTTGACTATTGGCATGTATCCCGAAACGGAGAAGGCTGATGTAGCAGCTTAGAGGGATAAATCAAGCTCTATTTTGAAGAGGTCCAATGTGAGATGCCTATTGGACTTCCCATCGGAAATGTCAGATAGACATAAACTTATGCCAGTGTGGGACTCCAGAGTATTGCAGAGATTAGCGCTGAAGTTAAATTCTGGGAAGTTTCTGGCACATAGAAGGTATTTAAACCCACAGCATGAAACGTTGCCTGAGAGAATATGAGTAGAGAAGAGGGTAGAGGGCTAAGCCCCAGAGCAGTGCAACAACTAGGGGTGAGAAAGAAGATAGGCCAGAATGATAGCAAGAAAGACAGGAGGTGATTCAAGATGATTAATTGTATCAAATCCTACTGAGAATTCAGGTGCGATAAGATTAAAAATTGACGAGATTAGGCAAGGTTATTGACCTTGCTAAGAGCAGCTTCAGCAAAGTGACAGGGATAAAAGTCTGATTGAAGTGGGCTGAGAATAGAGACCTCTAGGCAGAACGAGGAGAACGTAACAGCAGCATTTACTTCTGCTCCTCTCGAATCCCCACTAAATCGGCCATAAAGGGTTTTAAATGCACAAACTATGAAACAGAGGTAGTAAGAGTTCATGAGTGAGATCTATAAAATCTTAGAATCTCAAAGTGAGTGGTAGCTAATTTAGCACTTGAAGAAAATTGGAAGCTAAGAACCTGTAGTCTAGAGAACAAAAAATGGTCTAATTCATGCCAAAGAAGCTAAGAAAGGCTCAGCAGATGGAAGATGCCAGGCACTTATGAAGCAGCTGAAAGCAGGAATTTTTTACCCCCTAGACCCTCTCCTCCAGCCCAATACAGTGAGGTGACTCCCCCCATACCACCACTCTACTATCCAATCCAGAGATTAGAAGTCTAGAGAGGGTGACCCATAGGAACTCTGAATTAGGGGAATAAAGTCAAATGTGAAAGTAAAAGAATTTCCAATACGTAGTCCAAATTTACCACACATACATTCTTCGAAAGGTACTGGAGGGTGCACACCATCAAAACAAGAGGGTAATCAAGAGAGGGAGATCGGGACTCGAGCGACAGGGGATCCAACACAGAAAAGGGGTGGAATTTCCTGGGGAACAGTAAATGAGTATCTCGAGTGATGCCTCTGCAGCAGTCCTAGAGCCACAGTTCCAACTGGAATATGAGAGTAGAGGCCTCCAGGAAGGATGTCTCTTAGAACTGAGCAGAAACACATTGGGGCCAGCTGGTGGTGTGGTGGTTAAGGTAACTGGATCCCACATGGCCAACAGTGCAGTTCAAGCCCCAGACCTGGCAGACTGAGAAGAACATGCTGAGCATGCACGTGTGCCTAAAATCCCAAAAGGAGGGATAAATGAAGGAGAAAGGATTGCAGCATGACCATGCCCCAAAGGGGTTGCTCACTTCCTCTCTCTGTCCTCCAGTGAACATATGCACCTTCTGGCAAGTAAAAACCTCAACACATTAACTGACTTACACTTCCGGCAGAGTTTAGCAGTGCCCCAGACCTGGCAGACTGAGAAGAACATGCTGAGCATGCACGTGTGCCTAAAATCCCAAAAGGAGGGATAAATGAAGGAGAAAGGATTGCAGCATGACCGTGCCCCAAAGGGGTTGCTCACTTCCTCTCTGTCCTCCAGTGAACATATGCACCTTCTGGCAAGTAAAAAACTCAACACATTAACTGACTTACACTTCCGGCAGAGTTTAGCAGTGAATAAGTACAGAGAAAAACAAGAGGAAAATGAGGAAATAACTCCAAATAAACAAACCCTACAAATAATGAAATACAATCATAGTGCATTAAAGTTTCCATTTTTAACTGCTTACCCATAATGGCAATGATCTGGATTTAACCAAAACCGTAATAGAACTACTAGGTCATTGGAAAAGTCGTGACATGTTTTTCTATGCAAACATGTGTCATGACTTTTCCAACAACCCAATATATTGGGGGGCCAGCAAGTAGCAGGATAAGGCACTGGATTCCCAAAGCCTGACCATGGTTCAAATTCTGAAATCTGACAATTCAAGGGGTGTGGGGGGGGGAAAAAAAATCACACAAGTGCATGTGTGTGCATGTCTAAAATTCCCAAGAGAATGGAGAAGGGATTGTGGCATGGCCATCCCTCCTGGGGGGTGATTTGTCACTTTACCTGTCTCCAGCAAGCACACACAACCTATGACAAAAACACAACCAAAAAAGTTTTAAAATATATGCATGCAGGGAACCAGCAGTTAGCGTAATGGCTATGTTGCTGGACTCCCACATAGTCGACCGTGGTTCGCATCCCGGACCTGGTGGCTTAAAACTCACACCGGGCGCGTGTGCATGCGTGCCCAACATCCCGAGAGGAGAATGGAGAAGGGATTGCAGTGTGACCATCCCCCCAGGGGGTGATTTCTCGCTTTCTGTCTCTATGTCTCTGTCTGGCAAGTGCATGCACCCTATAGCAAAAACCTCTCCAAAAACAAAAAACAAAAAACATATGCATGCAGACACACACATATAACACACGCATAGGGAAGATGGTAGAAAGATGGTTAAAAAATGAATTAATCAATTCCCATAACAGAATATCAATAGATATATGTAAAATCAAAAAAATCAAGAAGCAAGCACACATACACAGCATTTCCAGGTACTCAGTGTTGCTGTCTAAGGGAACAAACAGAGCTGCTGCTGGAGAAAGAGGTGGGATCAAGGAAGTGTTTGTTTACCTGGAAAATATTACTTCACATTTATACACTGATGGGAGTGACCCAGTAGAGGGGGTAATAGCAGGGAAAGGGGAGAACTTCAGGAGCAAGTTCTTGAGTAGGCAAGAAGAGATGGACATCGTATAAGTGGTGCTTGTGATTGGAGCAAGGATGGAGGCGGGGCATTCATCCTAACTTTCGAAGGCAATGCATCCAGTAATAGCTACCAATGCAGGTATATTTGAGGACTGAGGTGTTATCTCTGTTGGTTTTCCTCTCTTCAGTACAGAAAAGGAGCCAGGCCTGCAGCTAAGAGTGAGAAGAGAGAATACCAAACGTTTGATGTCAGAGGGAAAGGTACAAAGCAGTAACTTGGCCATGGTGGTGTGCAGGCTGGTTGAGCAGTTAAGATTCCCTATTAGTTGTGGCTTCTTCTGCAGCCACAGAGCTGCCCAGATGCAGGCAAGGTGTGGAGGGTGAGGATGTCTGGCTTAATCAGTTGAAATTTTGTCAGGGAGGGCTGGAAGGAGAGGAGCAAGTGAACCGAATATGTGAGTGTGATTTTAGGGATGTATCGTGGAATCCAAACTGAACAAGGCTGAGAGGACGTGGAGTCTGAGTAAAGTGAGGGATAGATGTCCCAGAGGGGGTAGAGGGTGCTGGAGCATGCCCAGACTGACTGCACAAGGGCTTTCTGGTTCAGTTTCCCCCATGCTGTAGCCCCTTCTTGCCAATTCCTCAGCAATGCCCACCTTTAGGTTAGTGGCCTCTGCCCTCTCAGATGTACATCTGCCTCAATCTCTGATATGTGCAATTCATGGGTTTCCAGACCTACCTACCTCCCCCCTTCCTAAGGGATAGAAGCATATTTCCTCTTGCTCATGATCTGTTTTCTTCCCCTCTCCCAACTCCCTAACATACATTTTTCATGGACCACCCAATGGCCCAGCAGACCCTCTCTCTCTACCCTACTATCCTTTTCCTATGATGCCTCCCACTCCACCATGGTGGCGTCCTAGTTTTTCTGTTGACTGCTTTTCTGTGCATCAGATTAGAGTGGTGAGTGGTTGCAGATAAAGTTTGCAGAGGAAGGATGTGGCCACCATGCTCTTCACAGGAAGAATTAACGCCAGCAAAGGACAAATCCAGTCTGTAGTACACAGTCAGAGGGAGAGCTTTGTTCTGTCTCCTACTATAGTAAATCTCCGGCACCTGCCTTACTTGGACAATGGTTAATACAGGGCAATAGCTGGCTCTGGCCATCCACTTGAAAGCCCCCAAACTCATAAGGGATTTTGGATTACTAATAGGCCAAGATGGGAGGGATTCGTTTCTGCACAAACTTAGGATCTCCTGTCTCCAAATTGTTCAAATTTACTTTAAGATACTTGTTTTCTATAATAGCAATAGTTTTATTACTGCAAAGACTATTCATTGTTTCATCAGAATCCATTCTCCCCCTTTAAAATAGTAGCCCTAATTTTTATCTGAACTTATGGACTTCCAGAATAAGAGCTGTGTTCCCAGAGTTCCTTGCAGCTGTACGTGGCCATATGTCTAACTCCTGGGCCCAGTGGGGTGTGATTTATGGTTATATGCCTACAGGTAAGGGATGTGCCCATTTCTTCACTCTTCCCCCTGGCTCCATCCTTCTGAAGAGGCAAAGAAACAGGACAGCCGGAGCCAGCAGCCCTGAATGATCCTGTGGAGCAAGCCACTGTACCTGCCTCTGACCATCTTCACAAGAGAAATAAATCGGTCTCACTCGACACACTTTTGAGAGCTGTTAACATGCATCTGAAATTGTACCCTAACTAGTAGACTCATCCTTCTCTCTTGTTCTATCCATCATTGATAAGCTTGTTACTTTGGTGATTCTCTTAAAAATTTAAACACTCCATTAAAATCAATAAGGCTGAGCTTTCTTTATAGATGTCCAATATCTACAAATGCAATAGCTAGATCCTATTCCCAAAACTTACGGTGGCAAATGGATGTCTTTGAATAAGTCCAACCGCAAATACTGGAGTAACTGAACAACAATCTTTGAATAATAATCTTTAAACAGAACTAGTTGTGTTTAGTTCTGAGTATTCCATCAGAAATTATAAGATGCCATCTTGCCCCTTCCCCATTTGTATTGTTATTGCTAACCCACACAATTTTAATTATCATTTAATTATCTTTATCTACAGTTGAGTGCCCCCCTTCTGTTGGAAAGCCTATTTTATAAGATCCAAACCATGGGTAATTGCCTATCAAAAGCAGATTTATCTAAATTCCCACTGAAACTAGATGAGGCAGTTCCCCTGTCATAAAATCATTCAAAATTAGATCCGGGAAGAAAGGACAGCACTGAATTTGGATTTATAGAATTCCAACAACATTGTAGTTACCACCAGGAATCCGTTCTGATCCACGTTCCCTGCCATGGGTGGAATTTCAGTTCTCGATTCATCTTCTAGGATGAACACTGGGGCAGGCACTGTAAACAGACTCACCCGCTCTAGTCCCCATTGTTGTGCCTTCTCCTACAGAGCCTGGCAGGGGTGGGGGTTGTTAAAATCTAAATCCCAGGGAACCAGCAGTTAGCGTAATGGCTATGTCGCTGGATTCCCACGTAGTCGACCGCGGTTCGTGTCCCGGACCCGGTGGCTTAAAACTCACGCCGGGCACGTGTGCGTGCGTGCCCAAGATCCCGAGAGGAGAATGGAGGAGAAGGGATTGCGGCGTGACCATCCCCCCTGGGGGGTGATTTCTCGCTTTCTGTCTCTGTCTCTCTCTGTCTGGCGAGCGCACGCGCCCTACAGTGAAAATCTCTCAAAAAAAAAAAATCTAAATCCCAGATCACCTCCTTGCAGTAAAAAGACACGAGACAATTCTGGTCGATAAGACATATACAGAAGTCTATTTAAAATCACAAGTTACCAGCATTTCTACTTCTAGAAAGAACTGAAGCCCCCAAAGAACTGAAAGCAGGGACTCAAATACCTGCACGCCAATGTTCCCACAAGCATTACTCACAATAGCCCAAATAGAAACACTGCAGGTGTAGATGGAGAAATGAGACGTGGTGTATACACACAATGAGTTATTCATCCACATGTAGAAATGAGCTTCTGATACCTACTGCAGTAGGAAGAAATACTGAAAACCTCCTGCTAAGTGAAGTGAGTCAGACAACAGGACCTACAGGGTATGATCCCACTGGTATCAGGTACCTGGAACAGGCAAATGCAAACACAGAAATAGAGGTTACCCGGGTCTGGAGGAGAGAAATGGGGAGTTACTGTTCAGCGGGTGCAGAGTTTGTTTGGGGTGGAGATGAAGAGTGTACTGTCGCACGGCCTTCATGTGTGTAACGCCACTGAGATATAAACCTAAAAATGGCTAAAGTGGTAAGCTTTATGTTGTGTATATTTTACCCCAATAAAATTTTAAAAGTCTTTATGCCTATTTTCTACTTAACATATTGCAAGTCTGGGTCTCTCAAACCTGTACTTCGCTTAGGGATTCCATATACCACTGACTTTATATAGGATTCTAACTCACCACTGAAAGTGCCTTGAAGGCAGTTCATTTTACCCCAAGGCTAGCCAAAGATAAAAAGCCATTAATAAACCAAGAGGTTAGTGGTTCCCTAAATACCTGTTTTGCTTCTCTACCTTAAGGATATGAAGAGAAAGCATCTGAGAGAAAGCAGAGAAGATGTGTAACCCTCCACTGGTGCTGACAGACAGGACGCCGTACCTATCCCATGGCAGGTGAGCAGGAAGATGGATCTTTGCAGAAGTTTGAGACATTCCTACAATTTGGGGTGTCTTGCCACATTTTATCTGCATAGTTGGGAAGGTGAGGAAGGGCACTATTATGAAGAGCTAGAAGACTGAGCAGTTAACATGGCCTGAGCCACTGTACAGAGGCCTGCCTCTCTGCCCTACCCCACCTCCATCTCTCTCTCTCAACTTGGGGCCCTTGTTTGATACTCAGTTCTTATTTAGTAAGAACTAAGCTCACATTATGGAGTGGTCACATTGCCAGGCACAGCTGTAAGCGTTTAACAAACTGGTAGAAGATCCCTTATCTCAAACACACGGGACCAAAAGTGTTTGATTTCAGATTTTTGAATTTTGGAATATTTGCATAAAATAGTGAGATATCTGGGGGATGAGACCAGGTCTAAACACAAGAGTCATTTGTTCTATTATGCACTTATGTAGCCTGAAAGTAATTTTATAATACTTTTATATTGCAGCCTGTTGACTGCCCATCACATGAGGTCAGAAGTAGAATTTTTCGAGTCATGTCACTAAAACATTTCAGATTCTGAAGGATTTCAGGTTTCTGAATTAAGGATGCTCAGCCAGTACTAAACCATCTAAATCTTACAAGATCCTTTAAAAAATATTTTCATTTATAGATGAGGAAATAGGGGCAAGAGAACACTTTGTCCAAGATCACAGACAAGAGGCAGAGTCGAGCAAGCCCCAACAGCGTGCCCACATCCCTCTGGCTTATGCGCCACTTTGTGCTGGTTCTCATGACCCTGTATTTTTTTCCCTGAGTAATATCTCAGTCCCTGTTAAGGGATGGGAGAATGTGGAGCTGCGTTGTGATGTCCTTGGTTCTTTGGGTCCAGGTCACTAAAATTAGAGATCTGTCCCTAGGCGCAAAATGAAACCACAACCATGAAGTAGATAGAAGAGGTTTAATAGGAAAGAAAGCATACCCAAAAAGGCTGGTCAGCAGGTAGATTGCCAGGTGGCAACTGCACTTGATACTGGTTGTTACTTTTATTACTAGAGGCGATCATGAATATTTGTTGGTGGGAGGTCTGTCATACTACCTATGTCCTTCGTTTGAATTAGAATCCCCGCGCTTGTGCATTTCCCTCACAGGTAAGGAATGAGGAATTTTATTACCTTATTGCTCATGCCCAGTGTGAGCCAGGTTGATTAATTAGACTGCCTAATTCATCGTCCTAGTGGGAATTAGGGCATTGACCAAAAAACGCTTACTTGGGGATTAGGGTGTTGACCAAAATGCTTGCTTGGATCTTTTTGATAAGAGAAAAAACTACGAATCATCCCTGTATGCTTCCCTCAGGCCCCAAGGAAGGAAGATGGCAAATTGCCTCGCCCTCCTGGCGCCCCGGGGCTAGGTGAGCCTTTCGCTTTTCTCTTAGGACTGCCCACTCATGGCTAACTGCCTACCACATCCCCAGCTGTGCTCTAACTTCACAGCATTTTTAAAGCTAGAATCCTCTGCCATCCTCATAGGTATATAGAGGAACACAATGTATATGGGTGATTATATGACTCAAACAAGTTCATATTTCATAATTATATTAGGGCAATGTTAGCAGCTGTTATGGATACAACCCCAAAGTCTCATTTGCCCAACACAAGTCAATTCTTCCTGAAGTGCAAAACAGGTGTGCCTAATCAATGACATGCTCTCAGATTTCCATTTTAGGTGCCACCATCTTGAAAAGTCATGGCTTCTAAAGACACGTTTTTCTGAATCAAGCAGGAAAGAACACAAACTCTTCTCAGAGGTTATTAAGGGCCAGGCCTAGAAGTGACACACACACCATGGGCTCATGAACAGCCCGAGGACGAAGAGATCAGGTACTGGGAAAGGTAGGGCTGTGGACTGAGAAAGGACCAGCAAAAGGGGGGTTCAGGTGGACGTGGGGTTTCTGTGAACGCCAAGGCCCTGAGCCAGTCTGTGCTCATTCTTTTATAGGGGAGGCAAAGCCACGTGCTTCAGCTGTGGAGCACCTGGTGGTTCTAAACAAGCCTCTCTCTGGCTAACGCTCAGGTTTCTTCTATCTGTAAAACCCAGCAGATTCTGGCTTTTAGAGCTTTTGCATACCCTGCAGTGATAGCGCAAAGACTTTCTACTTTAAGGCGGCTCCTAGCATCCTCCCCTCCTTTTGTTTTTCTAATTTGAGCACATACTTTGCCTTAAGCATCTTGCCATAAACTTTTGCTGTTAAACATACCTATTTTTCTTGGAGCTTTTCATTTATTACACTCCCACCTTTCAAATTTGTGGAGTTTTTAACTTTAAGCTGGGGGCGTTTTTTTTTTTTTTTTTTTTTTTTAAGTTTTGCTGCTCCTTTACTCGAATTTTTTTCTTAGAAAGCTTTCCGTTTTTACTGACTTCAAATTGACTCCATGTATTCAGACTGACTTCATTTTTTAACTTTAATTTCTTCCTAGCCTTGAAAACCGAGCAAGAACCCCTAATGTATTTTCTAGGGTTCCTGAAATATAAAGTCCATTTGCATTGTAATGGCCCGGAGTAAGGAGTAAGTCTTCAGACTTCGGTTATGATAACCAACATGGACCATGAGTGAGGGCCATTTGACCTCTAAAATTCTCACTTAAAGGAAAGAAGGTTTTCATTTCAATATGTAAGATGTTTTGTAGACTGGAAACTGCTGGTTGTGAGCTCAGAGACTCCAGGTTGAACGGTTCTAGACACCTGAAGAGGAATTTGATTATCTAAGGCCTCACCAATCAAGAATGTCCACGAGATGATCACGCCCTCTTGAACCAATCATTGAACTGATCATGCCTGATCATGTGCCTGGGACCTTTGCCCTTAATTTTTGCCCTTAGAAACGCATGTGGGGAACGTCTCGGGGAGACCAGGTCTTTTCAGCATGAGCTGCCCGCTCTCCTTGCTTTGCGCTTTGCAATAAACCTGTACTTTCCTTCACCACACCATGTGCCTATGGCTTGGTTTTATAGCGCTTGGACGAGCAAACCTGATTTGAGTTTGGAACAGCCTTTCAATAAATTTCTTAGCCTTCTCACTTTCTTAGCCTTAATAAGTCTTAGCTTTCCAAATTTCTTAATCTTCTAAATTTAACCTTTTGATAAATTTTAACCTTAGTCTAATTACTCTCCTAGACTAATAACTTAGCTTTTCCTAACTTCTAAATCTTAGCTCTCTAAATCTTAACTCTTCTGAAGTTTCTTAGCTTCTAAATCTCAACTTTAAGATTTTATTTTAACTTTATTTTCCAATTTGACCATAGAGAGGGAAAGTGAGAAAAGCCACCAGGTCTAGGACTCAAACCATAGTCGGCCATGTGAGAGTCCAGAGCCTTTCACCACTATGCCACCTGCCAACCCCTGGATCTCTTAATTTTTAAACTTCTAAATTTCTAAGTCTCTTCTAAGTTTAACTTCTGTACTTTTAACAGAGTTGAGGTCCTTGTCACATACAGGACAACATTCAAATACATATTTCTCTCTCCGGGAGAGGTTCCCCTGTTTTATGCCCAAATGACTGTGAATCCACTCCTTACTCTCAATATTTTTCTTTTACTCTCTCATCGCTGGCCTCTGGAGTGCCCACTCGCATTATCTTCCATACTCTTTTCCGGCACCACGTGCCCGGCCCAATGGCAGAGAAGACACCAAGGAGAGAGTCTGTGGCTTGAGAAAGGACAGAAAACACAAAAAGTGGAGCTCAGACTAGCTATCTCTGCTGGAGAACGCTGCAATCCCAAGCCCGACCTGTGCCCGTTCTTTTATAGAGAAGGCAAAGCCATGCTTCAGCTGTGAGCACCTCGTGGTTCTAAACAAGCCTCTCCTGGCCTTCTCTGGCTAACGCTCACGTTTATTCGATCTATAAGGCCCAAAAGTAGATTGTCTTTGTTTAGAGCTTTTGCATGCCCTGCAGTGATAGCATAAAGACTATCTACTTTTTTAAAGATTTATTTGCTTTTATTATTTTAATTTGCTATAGGGCACATGAGAAGGAAAGTGAAAAAGCAAGCTGCCAGGTTCAGGACTCAAACCGCAGTCAGCCATGTGGGAGTCCAGCACCCCAACCACCATGCCACCTGCTGCCCCCAAGACTGTATCTACTTTAAGGTGCTCCCTGCAGGCTCACACTTCACCATCTAGGACAAAGTCACACAGTCACACCAAGCTGCAAAGGGGCTGGTGAACATCAGCCAGCCGCATACCTGGGGAACTGAGAACGTGGGCTTCAGATGAACACGTGGAAGTCTCTGCCATGATAGCCTTCCCACCCACAGCGCGTCTGCCTAGGCAATGTGTTCACAGCTCTCCTGAGCCCGAGATTGGAGTCCTTGCAAAGTGTCCTGGGTAGGCAGGATGGATCTCCCAGCTGGTGAAGGCCTCTCCTAATACTTCTCTAGACTACATATATTATTCCTACCCAATTGCCTTCTTTTTTCTTTAATTGTCAGATGCTGTGTGTACTCACCAGCGAGAAAGCACTTCCTATTGGGGCATGGCCATACGGCAACACCTTTCCTTCAATTTCTCCATCCCATCAGGATTTGGGGCGTGCACACACATGTGTGTTTTTCAAGACACCAAGGCTGGGATTGGAAGCACCGTCAGCTATGTGGGATCTGGCTCACAACACATGGCACTTAATCACTGTGCTGGGGGTTGGCCCTCCATACACGTTTTTAACCTTACAGATGAAAGATTCACAGGTAATGTCCGACGGCTTGAAGCTTCCACTGATGGCTCCATAAAGAGGTATCAGCTAAGGTCCCACCAATATAACCAAACACAGATGCCCAAGATCTAAGCCCATTTGTGAAGCTTGCGTTAAAATACCATTTGGGGACTTTTCCTCTCTGTCTCTCTCTGTGTTGCTCCAGTGGGCTCATGTGCCCTATGGCAAAAACCTAAAACACAAACAAACAGACAAAAACAACCCCACTATTGTGGGTGAATATGATCTATGAGGTCAGGTCACAATCTTGAGTAGCAGGAAATAGGGCTACAATGTTAACCCCTTTTCTATTTAATTTATACAGTAATAGTCTGACATGTTGTTCGGGCCAACTGAATGCATATTTTACATATCAGACCAGATAAAAGGGAATGATGATGAAAGTTTCTCTATCAAAACTGAGAACGTCCCCCCAAATCAATTGGTCTAAATGTCTATTACCAGAAGAAAATGTATTCCCTTTATCAAAATAAGATGGTAGTTAAGCAGTAAGATAAATTAAGGCATGGCTTTTAAAACATTAGCAGCATACAATGATTTTTAAAGAAAAAGCCCATCCCTTCAAGACCTAGCCTAATATATCCATATAGCGAGTTGATACTTGCCATAAACATCTTTTACAACTGTGCCAAAGATATGTAGGTATTTAAATAAGGACCGATAGGCAATATTTGAAAGTGAAGAGTAACTGTTATGCTCAGGTAATATGGTGATGGGTGACTCGTTTTCTCTTTTAACGTTTTCTTTAATATCTTTACACCATTTTGCCCATAGTATTTTTCTAATTTATTGCAAAAATCAAAGGAAAAAAGGAATCCTTCCTCTCCTTAATACAGCTGTAAGAACCCTTCCATTCTTCAGTGCAAAACAGTGACCATCTCTACTCTCTTTGCAGAGCAAGTATTCTAAAGTGAAGTGTGGAATTTTAAAAAATTATAGTTCCCAGTTGAGGATAGGGAGAGATTAATTTTTTAAAGAGTGAGAAAAGAACACTTTCCTAGAGGATACACAAGCACTGGTCAGTCTTTTCCTAAGACTGGAGATGCCTGAAGCTCTACCCTGACCAGCACTTTCATTATTAAGAAGCTGAGAGGTGAGGGTACTCTTTGACTTAGAGAATATTTTATTGGCAGAAGCTCCGAAAAGATCTTTTCTTTAAATATTCACTGTGTTCAGCATGCTCTATTACCTTAGGGATTTACCGAGCACTCCAAGGAAGTCTGTTTTGCATCTTTAGGCAAAGGTTAGCCATTTCAGGGGGTTGGTGTATGTGATATGTTTTCTTATGGACGCTATCATTCTGTCCCTGAAAATCTCTTTATTCTGCCAGGTCTTTTAAACTGCCTGAATGTCTTTGAGGGTCTTCATCTCATCACTGAGTATCAAAAACTGCCACCAGTGTCCAAGCTCACAATTTCCTAAGGTCATTAACAGATTTACCTTCCTCTTCTTATTTGGTGCTGGAGAATCTTTGTCTCATCTACATGGCTTCTGCTTAAAAATATAAGGATAGCCCAGCTATAGTAGTGACCATTGCTAAGGTATGTTCCTCATGCTGAGACCACATGGGAGGCCTGGGTTCGATTCCCAGCCCAAACAAAAGCCCAGGCATGGTGGCATGGGCCTGTAATCCCAGCAATTTAGGAGGCTGAGGCAGGAAGATCATGACACAGTGAGATCTGCCTTAAAACACACACACAAAAGACTTAATAGCATATGAAGCTTCCCTAAGAGCTAAGCCACTAATTCAGGGCTTTCACCCTTACTGTATTCTGACAATTTAACCTGAGACATGCACCTGAGGGTTACTGTAATTCTCCATATCCTGTGTTAACAAAGCAGTATCTATTTCCAATCAATCCTTTATATGAATGGGGATTATCTATTAGCACAAATGATACTTAGGATGGAGAACTGTTGTGGATATAGCAAACATAATGCAGAAGTGGAAATAGGAATTCAGACCTGACTGTGGGTCAAGAAAATGCCCCTACCTCTCTTTGGCAGACAATTCTCCATTAGTCCCTAGTGTTTCTGCATGTCTTGTGATAGCTTGTATTTATTTCAGGTTCTCTTTCAAATGAACAATCATAGAAAATAGAGATCATTTCTCCCTTCAGCACAGGGGGCAGATTTGTTTGCTAACCAGCAATAATAAAGTTGCAGCGTAGAATGGTAGTTAGGACGGCCGGATCCCAGATGGCCATCCATGCAGTTCGAGCCCTGAAGGCTTGAAAAACACACCGGGCACATGTGCATGCCTGCCAAAAATCCCAAGGGGAAAATGGAAGAGAAGGGACGGTGGTGCAGCCAGCCTGCCTGGGGGATGATTTCTCACTTCTGTCTCTCTGGCAAGCCCACATGCCCTATAGCAAAAATCTTTCAAAAAAAAATAGGGTAAAATCTCTGACTGACCCTACAGCCTAGTGATTAAGAGAACTGATCCCACATGGCCAACCACAGTCTGAATCTCAGCCCTGGTGGCTTAAAGAACACACCAGACACATTTGTGTGTATGTCCAAAATCCTGACAAGATGGAGAAATAAAGAAATTTCATCCTGAATGCTTTATTGAGGAGTTCTCTCTCTCTCTCTATCTCTCTCTCTCTCATGAGTGTGCACCCTTTGGCAATTTTATTTTTTTAAAAAAGAAAAGATAAAATCTCAACCTGTCACATTTCTTACATCTTCTAAGAAAAGTCGCTACTATGATGATAAAGACTCCCAATCTCCCTCACAGAAGGAAATTTTGATTTCCTAGGCAAAACAGGTAGGTATGTATAATGGCTAAGTATTAACATGTGTCTTGCACTCATGTTATTTGTCTCTAAAATTTTTCTATAAGAAAACCTAGCTGGGCACAATGACACAAATAATCCTGGCTACTTATGAGGTTGAGGTAGAAAGATTATGAGTTTGAGGCCAACCTGAGCAATATAGTAAGACCCTGTCTCTAGAAATAAAAAAGCAACATCCTCTTGTATGTTCAAAAGACATATTATTCACTTCACACAGACTCATTAATACTACTCTTTATATCTTTAACTAATGTAATGCCACTGTAAACACCAGTGATGTGGACTCGCTACACACTTGGTGTTTTTTTTGTTTGTTTGTTTTTTTTTACTACACACTTGGTGTTTTTTTTGTTTGTTTGGTTTTTTTTTTGGAGAGATTTTCACTGTAGGGCGCGTGTGCTCGCCAGACAGACAGAGAGAGACATAGAGACAGAAAGCGAGAAATCACCCCCCAGGGGGGATGGTCACGCCACAATCCCTTCTCCTCCATTCTCCTCTCGGGATCTTGGGCACGCACGCACACGCGCCCGGCGTGAGTTTTTTAAACCACCGGGTCCGGGACACGAACCGCGGTCGACTACGTGGGAGTCCAGCGACATAGCCATTACGCTAACTGCTGGTTCCCAACACACTTGGTTTTGAAAAGAGCTTCCCTAAGAGGAAGCTAGTCTTGTTCTCATAGAATGAACCAGAGCTCACCCAGAAAAATGACACTACCAGAATTAGAATGAAAATGGAAGCTGAGAAAGTTGAAAAATTCCTATCTAAATCAAGTAATCCTCAACTAGAAAACAATAAAACACCTATATGTTATATGTAGATATCTGTTATAAAATGAACTATTAATATGATGCCAACCATAACTACTGACATACTATAATGTTTTAAGGATTTAATTATTTTCCATTGGAAGTGCTAATCTTTTTGTAAGATTCTTTTCTAAGAAGGAAGAAACTAAAAACTTGGTAAACTCAGCTATCTCTATAAGTAACAAATTTATGAGACTGACAAATTTGTGTTAGATCATTTTTATTTATAAGGACATCTAGGATATGTACATACTTAGTAGTTTTCTATTAACAACCATCCAAGGATAGTCACAAAGACAGGTTTAAGTATTTATGCCTTGTTTTTCAGACTAACACAAGATTGTTCTAAAAACATATAGTTATATTAAACCAGATATTTACAAGACATCTTTCTCATCTAATCCTATGCATGTTTGTACTGTAAACTGCAAGAAAACCAGATTTATCAACTTCTAATTTGAATTTTACTCTGATTTCTGTTAATATGAGTGCATCTTATAGTACAGTTGTACACTATTTCTTTTTCTTTTTTTTTTAGAAGTTTTTGCTATAAGGCGCGTGCACTTGCCAGACAGACAGAGAGACAGAAAGCAAGAATTCACCCCCCGCCCCGGGGGGATGGCCATGCCGCAATTCCTTCTCCTCCGTTCTCCCCTCGGGATCTTGGGCACACATGCACATGCGCCCGGTGTGAGTTTTAAGCCTCTAGGTCCAGGACGCAATCAGCGGTTGATTACATGGGAGTCCAGCGACATAACCACCGCTAACAGCTGGTCCCACTATTTCTCATCAATATTATCACTTGTTATAAGTGAGAGGTTTTTTAAATAGCAAGTATGTTTTGGAAGAAGAAGGGCCATTATTTTAAAGACACTTTTTTTTTAGAGAGAGATTTTTGCTATAAAGCACATGCACTTACCAGAGAGACAGAGAGAAAGAGACAGAAAACAAGAAATCCCCCACCAGGGGAATGGCCACACTGCAATCCCTTCTCCATTCTCCTCTCAGGACCTTGGGCACAAGTGCATATGTGCCTGGAGTGAGTTTCAAGCCTTGGCCATGTGGGAGTCTGGTGACATAACCATTATGCCATCTATCTGCTGGTCCTCTAAAGACATCTTTTTTAAAAGACACTGGATCTGGGACCAGCAGTTAGCGTAATGGCTATGTCGCTGGACTCCCATGTAGTCGACCGTGGTTCATGTTCTGGACCCGGCGGCTTAAAACTCACGCCAGGCGCATGTGCGCACATGCCCAAGATCCCGAGAGGAGAATGGAGGAGAACAGTGGCCTGGCCACTGCCTTGGGGGTGATTTCTTGCTTTCTGTCTCTCTGTCTCTGTCTGGCAAGTGCACACGCCCTATAGCAAAAACCTCTTCAAAAAAAATAAGACACTGAATCTGGGGACGAGCAGATGGCATAATAGTTATGTAGCTGGACTTGTATATAATTGACTGCAGTTCAAATCCTGGACCTGGCTTTAAACTCATGCCGGGCGCATGTGCATGTGTGCCCAAAACTCCAAGAGGACAATGGAGAGAAGAGACTGAGGTGTGGTCATTCTCCTTGGGGGGTGAGTTCTTACTTTCTGTCGCTCTGTCTCTCTGGTGAGTGCACATGCCCTATAGCAAAAATCTCTTAAAAAAAAAAAAAAAGAAACAGAAAATTTCTAATAGTAATAGAAAAAGACACTGAATCCAACTCAAATTAAACTTTTTTCCCGTGACAGTTTTTTTAATATTAGAAAACAAAATCAACCTCTCCCCCAAAAGCCCCCCAAATGAAGAAAAAAATCAGATAAAATAAAACTTACAGTGACTATACCCAGCAAATATCTGTATGAGCAATTAAACACTGTCTTACTGCAGCATGAACCTCAAACAAACAATATCCAAGAGTTCTGGGGAATGGGGGAGTCCCTAGTTTTAACTCTGTGGGGTCTGGGGAGACCAAATGGGAGAAGTGAGAGAATGGGGAAATCAATTTAATTTTTAAAATTCTGTCCATATAAATATATTCATAAAGACCAAAAAAGAAAAGGGAGCTTGGAACGGTGAGGAAATAGGGGAGTGTGGGATGCTCCCAATTCTACCTGACCAAAAAAAAATAAATGAATTAATTCCGTGGTGAGAGAGGAGATTAAAAAAATGATAGAAGAGGATGGGAAGGAGAGGGAAGTAGAGGGGGCCCACCAGGGAAAAGGGGCCCCGTGGCCGAGGAGTGAGGAGCCCGATGCCAGTGTCTATTCCCATCTCCATTTCTAATTCCTTAGGCTTCACTGTAGCATGTCTCCTCACTTCCCGCCCTGCCCATGCTCTGTGAGGACCCTCCACATCCCCATCCTGCCTGCCCCTACTATGCCAGTCCTTTCCCTCCCTCCGCTCACTTGGAGCTGGCTCGCTCCGGGATCCTCAGGTCATAGTTCTTTTTGGTCACTTGAAGTTTGAAGCGACTCATGGAGTTGTTGAGGCGAAGGGAGGCATTCTGGGTAGCCTGGGGAGCACAGCCCTGATGGTGTCCAAGGCACTGAGGTCCGAGGGGCAGCCATTCTCAGCAGTACCACCGTTGTCCTTGAACCAGTGGAAACCGGCGCCAGACATGGCAAGCTGAGCGAAGAGTTTGTCTGCCTCTGTGTGGTGATGCCCTTAGGGACATCGGTCATCCACAGCACCCACGCCAGGACAATGTCTGCTGTCCCTAGGTCAGTAGAGGCAGATTTGAGTGCTTGTCTCTTGCCCCACTTTCCATGCTTCAATCCACTCTGTCCCTGGTACACCATGTAAGTCGACTGGCCGTGAAGCAAGGAAGGACAGATGGACAGACTGTACTGTAATGGCTGGCCTAAGAGGTAATAACACCCATCACCCCAGGCCGGGGGAGCTGGGTGAGGACAGGCTGAGGCTGGTGACAAGAGAGTGTTAGAGACTGGGTAGGAGATGGGGTAGGACTGCAGCTCATTTGTGTGTTGGCCTGGGGGTACTGTCAGGATTGTACAAGTCTCAGGCTTCTGACCCCACTGGTCCCTGCTGTAGTATTTACAATGACTCCACTGGACCATGAATGGATTCGGGGGTGGAGGGCTGGGGTCCACTAGGAACATTCAGCTGCATGACTACCACATCTGGTCCGGAAGGTGACACCCCTGAGTACTGCTGTGGCATCTGTGGTGGACCGCAAGAAGAGGGAGACAGGCATCTGGTACTGCCCGGAACCAGGAGGGTCAGAAACCCCACAGAAATGCTCCTACTGTTCTGGAGTGGGTGGGTCATGCTGTAGTACATTGGGACGCCCCCTGCTGGGAGGCCTCAGTGCACAGACTGACTCGCAGGGACTAGCACTGGTTGCTGGAAATGTGGCTGCTTGAGGTGTGGCTTAGCCCCTCATGGTTCCCCCATGTCATTTAGATATCCATCCTGGCCAGTCTGTTGGGGAAATATTCCCTCTCAGACCCTTTGATATTCTTCTTCTGTCTCTTCTATTGGCTGCTCCTCCTTCCGTCCTGCAATGGAACTCTGATCTAGTTATCATCTCGGTTCATACTGGCATCATCTCTCTTGGGAATGAATCTGTGTTGAAACTCTGTGTTCTTCTCATCCTTTATGTGTTCTGAGAACCTCCGTTCAGGGGTTCTTATGTAATTGGTTTTGTGGATGACGACAGCCTTCCCAGTTTGGTCAACATTGTGGCCCATCCCAGAGTAGGCAGCTAGCCGGTGTAATAGCACCGTATGAGGTCATCTGAGGGAACTTCTTCAACAGGTTGTTGCTGTCACTGATATGTTCCAGAATCTCCTGTTCTAATTTTAGCAGCTTCATTCTGTCCCTTGGGTTCTTCTTCAGTGTTTTTATAAGAAATTCAGGTAGGTCCATTCCAGTGGAGTTCATGTATTCTTGATTGGAGTCTTTGGACAGCATGTTTCTTGGAACCTTTGTTTTTGTCTTTGTCTTTTTTTTTCAGAGATGTCCTTTGTGGACTTTTCTTCCTCCTTGTCAAAGGGGCAACTGATGTGCAGCTGAATTACATCCTGGGTTTCTAGTGGCCTGTCAGCAAATGGAGTATAGGATTCCCCACCCACTGCCAGGTGGCACACCAACTTCAACCTGGAATTAGACTTGGCTCTGTTCCTGGCATTGCCATGGTTGGATGTCGCCCAAAATCCCAGGAGGAGAATGGAGGAGAAGGTATTGCAGCATGGCCATCCTCCCTGGGGGGTGTTTTCTCACTTTTCCTTTCTCACACTTTGTTTCTGTCCAGCAAGTTCAGATGCCCCATAGCAAAAAAAAAAAAATAATAATAATAATAATTTTAAACCTTTTCTTTCCTTTTTTGTTCTTTTCCCAGAACTACCCCCCTAGGGATCAGACCTGGTTATAATAATAAAAATGCAAATTATGATCACAATGCCATGACAAAATATATTTTTTACCTGTAAAATTTGTAGAGATAAACAGATTTGGTAATACCCTGGGTTACAAAGAAAGAGTACTAGAAAACTAGCACTGCCATATTTTGCTTAACAGAAGAGGAAATCAAAACAACCTCTATAAAGAGCAATTAGCCAATATATAAGAATTTTAAATTCTGAAACCCTTTGGCTGAGCAATTTGACTTCCCAGGACTTATCATACAGTTATGATTGCACATATGCAACATGACATGGATTTCACAGGCTGTTCATTGTCTGAAACAGCAAAGAACTGAAACAACTCAAACACAATGGGATATTTTGCCACCATTGAAAAGAATGCAACAAATCTGTAGATAATGATATGGTGGGAACGCTAAGCCAGGAGCAAAGAAGTGTCTACAGCATGGCAGATTGGTGTAAGAAAGCAAACACGGTACCTACAGAAAGTGCCTCTGGAACATGTCCACGCGACTAGCCCAAATTATATTCCCCAGAATTCCTTTCCCTGTCTCCTGTTAGGGTAGGCCTCAAGAGATGTTGTTGCATGAGATTTGGAAGGCAGAAGTGAAACGGCCATTTTTATTTTTATCCCTAAAAAGTGGAAGCGGCACTTCTGTAACGCACACACACTGCTGGGTATCTCTTGGCTCATGTTTTTGATATGGGGCAGCCGCCAC
Source organism: Tupaia belangeri chinensis (assembly GCF_000334495.1). Lineage (NCBI taxonomy): Eukaryota > Metazoa > Chordata > Mammalia > Scandentia > Tupaiidae > Tupaia > Tupaia belangeri. The sequence continues at coordinate 4,169,230 of NW_006159835.1, read as the reverse complement.
GCCTGCCGCGACTTCACCTTCAGCCTCTCCAGCTCTGGGCTCAGATGCATGTTTGTGTAGCTCTGTGATGGGTGCCAGCTTCTTCTGGACACTCACATCATTAGGTCAAAGGCAGTGAGAAGTGACCGCCATTAGTCCCACTCTGCAAATGTGGACAGTAAGGTTTAAAGATGTTGAGACTTAATGTACCTGAGTAAATATCACCATGAAGATTTGAACCCAGAGACCCTGACTCCACAGCCCATGCTCTTCACAAGTTTGCAGTACTACTTCTTGCTATAACCCTATAAAGGAGTATAATATTGTATTACTATGTAAAGATAATATTTTTATTATCTTGATTTTATAAAAGCCAGAGAGGATGTGATTTGCCCAAGCCACATAAATAGAACAAAGTGGAAATCAAAATAAGAATGTCTGTCTTCATATCTCACACTCTGATTTACTTAACCCTAGAAGGTTAGGATATATACAGACATGAATGCATTCTTTTCTGATTATGCATTTCATTCTTTTTAAAGAAGTTTTTGCCTTTGGGTCAGGGGAAAGACAGACAGTGAGAGGGAAAGTGAGAAATCACTCCCAGGGATGATGGCCATACCACAATCCTTTCTCCTCCATTTTCCTCCCAGGATCTTGGGCACGCACATGCACGTACACACACCAGCATGAGTTTCAAGCCACTGGGCCTGGGACTCGAACCACAGTCAGCCATGTGAGAGTCCAGCAATGTAACCTCTACACCATCTGTTGGCCCTGACTATGCATTTCTTATAGAGGATTAAGTCTTCCATGAGCAGCTAGAAGCAGTCTATTAGCTGCCCTGATCCTTCTGTTTGTTTTTGTCCTGGACATTTTTTGTCTACTTCCCAAACATCTTTTTTTTTTTCAATGTCAGATATTAATATTTATTAATTCTATTTTAACCTTCTTTCAAGATGCAAACCGGCTTATGCATTTTGAGCCTGAAATTTTCAGTTGAGTAACAAGTACTCTTGCTGTTCTACCAATTTAAGAATTACGATGAAAAACAGGCTCATTTAAATTTTTTTGATTATTTATTACTACTAGCAGTAGTTATCCATTCAATCGCTATATACATCACTTAGATTGTAAAGAGACTTTATCCAGCGTGATATACACCTCAGTCCAGCCCAGCTGAGAATACTATACACATCCTCATCCACAGATAATAAATCCTATCTGTGTCCCACAAATGTCTTACCTCTATTTTTCCCCCAAATTTCCTTTCCTATGCTCTTCCCTTCCCACACTCTCATTCCACTTTGTCCAAGCATTTTGATGGGATTTGAGGTTGATTAAGTAGTTCTCAGATTTCTGCAAACTCCCTGAGTCTAATTATTGCGATAGCTCCCTCCTCCTAAGCTCCCTCCTCCTACTCCTGCTTCTATAGACCTTGCCCTCATGGTAACAACTTCTCCCCTTCTCTTTACCTCAAGACCTTACCATCTTTGGCAAAGCTGCCTCGCTTTCTTTTAAATGTTCTTTGTGCTATTTCATTCATGCTAACCTTTAAGATGCATTTTGAGCTTCTGAATTTTATGCAGCGATTCTCTGATTTGTTCACGGGCAGAAAGAATACTTGAAGGTTGACCTCATGGCCTAGTGGTTAAGAGTCCACGTGGTTGACTGTGCAGCTTGAATTCGTCTCGGTGAATTGAAAAACACACTGGGTGCATGTGTGTGCCTAAAATTCCAACAGGAGACATGGAGGATAACGGATTGTGGAATGACCATGCCTTGTCGATGGATTGCTTTCTCTCTTTCTTCTGCTCTCTCTCTGTCTCTGTCTCTGGTGAGTGAAAGTGTTCGCCAGCAATTAAAAACAAAGAACACTTTTAAAATCTCATTATTAAAGGAGTAAACTATGGAATCAAAATGACAATCCAGGAAGCCAGGGTAAGAAGTAATTTCTAGGCAAAGTGAGCAAGAGTAGGGTGTTAGGTGAATCAATTAAGAAAGACCTGTCATTTTCCTCTTTAAATCATTTTTTATGTATTTAAAATAAATATTAAAGCACATAGAATGACACCCTGAACACCTACTCCAGCCCTCTGAATTTACTATAGCTCATGAAAGCATTTATAGATTCAAGAACTACGAAGAAGTCCAAATAGGATAAATTTGAATATTAAAACAGACACATCAGAGTAGAATTTCTGAACACTAAACAAAAAGAATAGTTTTAAAATTTTTTATTCATGAGAGAGAACATGTGTGGATGGATGCACATGAGAGAAAAAGAGGAAGACGATCACCCTTGACAGAGTCTTGTCATGCTGCAGTCCTCTCTCCCAGTGCTCCATCTCGTCAGGACCTGAGGCACGGCACCCAGCTCACTGTTCAGGTCGGCCATGGATCAAACCCTGGAGTCAGCTATGTGGCTTCCAGCACTGCGGTTTCAGCTACCACCTGTGCCACTGAGGCTGGGCAAGAGGATCATTTCTAAACCAAAACACCTAGAGAGGAAAGAAACATGACTTTCAAAGTTACAACAGTTGACTTAAGTTTTTAACAAAAACAATGGAAGCCAGATGGCACTAGAAAAGTATTATAAATCCTGAAAGAAAATACCTGCCAACCTAGAAATCTATACCCCTTCAACAACAACAACAACAAAAAGACAATAGAGTGGGCCCTATAGCCTAGTAGCTAAGTGAGCTAGATCTCACATGGCCAATTGCAGTTCAAATCCCAGCCGTGGTGGCTTAAAAACACACCAAGCATGTATGCACGTATGCCTGGAATCCTAACGAGAAAAAAATGGAGAAGGGATTGCAGTGTTACCACCCCATTAGGGATGCTCTCTCTCTCTCTCTCTCTCTGTCTCTTTCTGGTAAGTGCAGCACCCTCTACAATTAAAAAAAATAAAATAAAACAATGTAATGTAATATGTAACTAAAGTAATTGAGTCTTTAAGTAATTATTTGTTTAATTTTTATTTTATCATCACCATGATTTTTTAATTTGCTGCAGGGCATGTATGCTCACCAGAAAAGGAAAACAAAAAACAAAAAAAAAACAAAAAAAACAGAGAGAGAGAGAAAGTGAGCTGCTAGATCTGGGACTCAAACTGTGGTTGGCCATGTGGGAGTCCAGCACCCAAACCACCACACCCCCTGCTGACCTCATAATTGAGCTTTTTAAAGCAGGAAGTAGGGGAACCAACAGATGGCGTATTGGTTATGTTGCTGAACTCTCACTCAGTCCACCGCAGTTTGAGTCTCAGACCCAGCGGCTTACAACACACCGAGCACGTGTGCGTGTGTGCCCAAAATCCCGAGAGGAGAATGGAGGAGAAGGAATTACAGTGTGGCCACTCCCCATTGGTGATGATTTCTCACGCTCTGTCTCTCTGTCTCTCCAACAAGTACACGTGCCCTATAGAAAAATCTCTCTAAAAATTTTTTTAAAAAGCAGGAAGTAGGATGAAAGCATGATTTTCTTCCAGTAAATATACATATATATGTGTGTGTGTGTTATACTCTAGTGTTTGGCTTTGAGGAATATTTTTTTAAATTAGTACGAAAAGGAAAATCAATTTCATCTACATTATGATCAAACCACACTTAGTAGAAGGGAAAAGCACCTCTGAGCAGTAGAAGCAGTTTAGGTGGATGATTCCAATGCTGTTTGATGCCAGTCACTGTAATGCAGCCTGGCAGATAGCAAACTGTCCAAATTTTACCGAATAATACTTGCATATGACCTGGGCTGGCTGAGACTGGAAGTGGATTGCAGTGTGGGGATCCTGTTGGGGGAGTGCCTCTCTCTTTCCGTCTGTTAGATT
>NW_006159835.1:4112077-4164304 GCF_000334495.1 Tupaia belangeri chinensis | reverse complement strand
CTGTTAGATTTTTTTCCTCTCATGCAAGAAATAAACAAGTGAATTTAAAAAAAAAATCAAGTCAGGTTCTAAAAAAAAATGTTCCTGTTGTGCTTTATGTTTAATAAATTTCACTTCCTATTTTCAAAAAATATACGTAATACACTGACTGTTGAAGTGACTAACTTTTAACATTATATACATCATTCTAAGGTCTTTGCATTGTCCAGGAAGGTATTTTCCTTTCCATCTTGGGGGCGTGTGTGTATATATGTGTGTGTATATATAAACACATACATATATATATGTGTGTATATATATATATAAATAATTTTGTTGTTTATTCTTTTTGGAGAGGTTTTTGCTACAGGGCATGTGCGCTCACCAGAAATACAGAGAGAAGACAGAGAGAGAGAAAGCAAGAAATCACTCCCCAGGGGGGAATGGCCATGCTGCAATCCCCTCTCCTCCATTCTCCTCTCAGGATCTTGAGCACACACACACATGCACCTGGCATGAGTTTAAGCCACTGGATCCAGGACTTGAACTGTGATTGACTACATGGGAGTCCAGTGACATAGCCATTATGCCAACTGCTGGTCTCATCTTGGGGTACATATTAAGAATAGCTGTGGCCCAGCATGGTGGCACAGGCTGTTAAGATGGCAAATTGTTCACCGTAGAGATGGTACCAACTTGTATCTTCTGTTCAGGATATACATGTCCTAGCTGTTCCACTCAAAACGATGAGAGTTTTTAATTTTTGTTAATATTGTAAGTGGAAAATCAAATCTCTCTTTTTTTTAAATTTTGCATTTCCCTGGTAACTAATAACATTGGACATCTTCTCATATGTGTATTCACTGTTCCTGATAAATATGTCTGTACACGTCTTTTGTCCCTCTTTACACTTGAGATTATTTATCTCTTTGCTATAACTCATGAGTTTCATATACATATATTTAAACTTTTGCCATAGGGCATGTGCACTTGCCATAGAGAGACAGAGACAGAGAGAGAGAGAAAGTGAGAAATCAAACCTCAGAGAGCATGGCCATTCTGTAATTTCTTCTCCATTCTCCTCTCAGGATTTTTGGCATGCACTCACATGTGCCCAGTGTGTTTCAAGCTGCCAGGTTCGGTACTCGAACCTTAGAGTTAGCTATGTGGAATCCAGTGTCTTCATCATCACACCACCTGTTGGTCTTTTCCTTTCTCTTTTTAAAAGTGTGCTTTAATTTATTCAATGAGCAAGAGAGACAGAAAGACAGCATCGAGCTCTTGAGGCCACAATCCACCACCATCTTTCAGCCAGCTCTGGATCATGGCAAGCATGGGCCCAGTGCACTCAGGGAGGTCTTGGGATATGAACTGGGAATCTTCCCATGTGGAATTGCCTTCCAAAGAGTCATGTTTTACTCCTATGCTACTGTGTCCTTCTAGCCTCTCTTGTTTTGGTTAGGATTTTCTTGACTCTTATTACCTTCCTTCAATTTAAACCTGTTTACACCATTCTGTTGAAGGTCTATCTCTTGTAAGAAGCATTTTCAACTCTGATAGTTTCTTGTCTTCCAATATATAAATTTAACTTATTACATTTGTTATATATATTTAGACTTATTTCTACCATTTTTTTCTCCACTATTTGCAGTCCTTTTGGCCAACTTTATTTCTATCCTTTCCTGTCCCCTATTACATTGACATTTTTAAAGAAATTCAACTACAATTCCAAAATCTGTATATTATTGATTTATTTGTGTAGGTTGTCTTAACTTTTTAGCATGCCTTCTTTTTTTCCTAAGGTTTAGTCACAGGGTGTGTACACTCCCCAGAGGGAGACAGAGAGCCATAGTGAGAGGGAAAGTGAGAAATCACTTCCCCAGAAGGGATGGCTATCTTGTAATCCCTTCTCCTCTATTGCCCTCCTAGGATATGGGGCATGCACGCACATATGCCTGACGTGATTTTAAAACCACCAGGCCTGGGACTCGAACTGCAGTTGGCCATGTAGGAATCCAGCAGCTTAACCACCACACCACCTGCTGGCCCCTTACCATGTATTCTTAAGCATAAGTTTCTAATACTGTCTAAAATTATTCCATATTTGTATCCTCTCCCCGATTATAAAAAGAACTTTAACATGATATGAAACTAAAGTGTGAAAATGATTATTGCTAAAGCTGGGTGATGGCTAAACTGTTTTAAAGGACATAGCATACTTAACTACCCACTCAACACACACACAATCTTACTACTAAGGTGAGTTTACGTATTTATCTTTTTTTTTTTTTTTTTTTTTTTTTTGCTATAGGGCTCGTGTGCTCGCCAGACAGAGAGAGACAGAGAGACAGAAAGCAAGAAATCACCCCCCAGAGGGGATGGCCACGCCACAATCCCTTCTCCTCCGTTCTCCTCTCGGGATCTTGGGCATGCACGCACACATGCCCGGTGTGTTTTAAGCCACCGGGTCCGGGACGCAAACCGCGGTAGACTATGTGGGAGTCCAGCGACATAGCCATTATGCTAACTGCTGGTCCCCCTTATTTATCTTTTTTTATAAAACATGCAACATTTGTTTTATGAGAGCCAGGAAGTAGCACCGTAGTAACACACCTGAACCCACATGAGAAGGTCCTGGTTCTCCTTCCAGGGCCTTCCTGAGCACACCAGGCACACACACTCACACATGCCAATGATCTGGATCAACTGAGTCTGGGGTGGATGGCGGCATGGGGACCTTGTTAAGGGTGCCTGTCTCTCTGTCACTCTCTCATGAAAAAAATTGTAAAAAAAAAAAAGAGAGAGAGAGACTTACTAATGGTGACCACAGATACTTATGTCTAGTCACTGGCAAGCCGAGTGGCAAGCAGTCACACACCCAGACCACGTGCTCGTTCCAGGGCGGCTGCAGTTCCTGCACTACCTGCTGCACAAGGGCAACCACACAGAGCAGCGCGTCAGCTCGCTAGTGTGCCTGGCAGCGCTGGAGGACCTGTCCACTGAGACCTTGGAGCTGGCGGCCAATGCAGCCAGGAGGACGCGTGTCATCCTACACCACCCACAGCCAGCCGTCTGCAGCAATGGGGAGCTCGACAAGCTGCTGGGCAAGGGGACGAGTATGCAATGCCATGTCCTGTCCCACATCCAGGCTGTGCTCCAGCCCAAGAAAACCCAGAGCAACCACAGGCCAAATAAAGATGGAAAATTTGGAGGAGCTTAAAAATAAAGGCTCTTTTTAGAACTATTTCCATAGTCAGGAAAAAAGATAATACAATATCTTGCATTATTTCAAGCCATTTACCTCTTATCAAATGGTCCTCAAGAACTTGACATCCAGGCTGACCCTCCAGAGTTGAGCGTAAGTCCTAGCTAACCCACTCCACCTGTTTAAGTCTACATTGCCACAAATTAGTGAAATCCAGCTCCATTCCCTCCCTTTTCTGTAGATATTTCCAAGGATCTTTTACATTTGTGGTTTCCTAATTACCCTAGTCACAATTCATTTATACTGACTACAAGAATGTCCAACCTTTTCTAGATGAAGGTCTTTCAATGAGAATCTGTGGCAATTTTAGTTTCATGTTTGAGTGATAGTTTAACTGGGTATTGGATTCCAGGTTGGTGGATTTTATCTCAGTACAGTCACAATACTGCTTGTTGGTCTTTTTATGTCAACCCCTTCTCCTCCATCTCTCCTTCCCTTTGGGATTTTGGGTGCACACACACACACACACACACACACACCATTTTTCACAAACTGCTGGGTTTGGGACTTGAACCATGAAGTGGACCATGTGGGATCTGGTTACCTTAACCACCAGGCCACGGATCTTGTTCCTGTTTGTTTTATTTTATGGATATTATCACTTAATTTATCCTTTCAAAGATGTGACAGTTCCAACGAGAAAGGAGAGTTCACATGAAGAGGCAAAAGTAAAGTATTCCTGGCAGAGAATATCTGGGACTGAAGTACTATAGTCCCCCCAACACACACATCAAAAAATCCTCTGCTCCTTAACCAGCATTTACTTCCAACCTGACCTAAGTATAAGCACAACTGATCATTAGCCAGCACGTTGACTGACTGAATCAACTGGGGCCATATCCATGCACCTGTTACCTTGGTCGGGGTGTGAGTAACAGGAAGAGACAGGCCTAGGAAGCTGCCTAGGTCTTGGCCTCATTGAGTGAGTGCACGTATTCTGACAGACAGAATTTAGCTCTGGTAGGCCCATTCAGCTGCATTGTACCCAGGTATCATCATTGCCTTGAGCTGACTGAGAATCAGACTGCGTGATTCTAGTCAGAATGAGTAACAAAATCTAAATTTTATTTTTAGTGTTAAACATGCACTTTATGAAAAATAATAAAGTAATCCTATACATATAAATAAAGCAGTTAAATGTGATCACTTAGCACCGTCTTGATAATATATAAAAATGCAAACTTGGACATAAAATTACATGGTCAGCTGGTTCTGTGGCATAGCCATAATAACCTGCTTCAGGGAAGCCAGATGCCACCTAGTGACCAAGGTTCACATCCCTGGCCTGGTCTACTTGAAACACACCAGGAAAGTGTGAACACCCAGGATATGATGGAATGGAAGACTGGATGAAGGGGATTATGGCATGATTAGACTCTATGAAGCGTGCTCTCTCTCTCTCTCTCTCTCTCTCTCTCTCTCTCGTACATGTGCACATGCTCTATGATGAATTTTTAAAAATGTAAAGCCTATGGTGATATTCATTCACAAAAGTGTTATAAAGCTAATCCTAATACTCTAAGCTATATTTACACTAATATTTCTTTTTTTTTTTTTTGGAGAGGTTTTCACTATAGGGCACGTGCACTCACCAGACAGACAGAGAGAGGCATAGAGACAGAAAGCGAGAAATCACTCCCCAGGGGGGATGGTCATGCTGCAATCCCTTCTCCTCCATTCTCCTCTCGGGATCTTGGGCACGCACGCACATGCGCCCGGCGTGAGTTTTAAGCCACCGGGTCCGGGACGCGAACTGTGGTCGACTACGTGGGAGTCTAGCGACATAACCATTACGCTAATTGCTGGTTCCCACTAATATTTCTTAAAATATGATTTAATTTTCAACAACACAAATTTTGACCTTGGGTAGACTTTGAAAAGCCCTAGTTGTTCCCACTCCCTACAAATGGGGGACACTATTTTGGATGAGAGTGCTTGTGGACACCCCTAATATTTAGGTAACATCCTGGTAGACAGAAGGCACACGGCAGCCAGTGGGCCAACCAGGTCATGCCATGCGTGGCTTGATATAACCAGTTTCTTTTTACCTAAATATTTCTCAACTTTTTCCTTATATGAACTTAACAGGGTTGCTTTTGTCTAGCATTCATTGTCCTCCTTTCTCATGGTGCTTCTCCTAAAGTAAAAACATTTTAGATCAGGGATGGGTAGGAGGGGCTCAGGGAAAAAAAACGTTTATCGGACACAAGAGGGGAAAGTTATTTGTTCAGGATGATGTCTATGATAACATCTTTAACTTCGTCGACATGCACTGCATACATGCTTTCAAAAACTATATTGCACGCTGTAAAGATGTACAATGATTAAATGTAAATAATCAGCCAATTAAAAAAAAGAGAGAGAACCATTTAGATCAAAGAGACAGACTACATTGAGCTTTATATATATATATATATATTTTTTTTTTTGAGAGGTTTTTCCTATAGGGTGCATGCGCTCGCCAGAAAGACAGAGAGAGACAGAGAGACAGAAAGCGAGAAATCACCCCCCAGGGGGGATGGCCACGCCACAATCCCTACTCCTCCATTCTCCTCTTGGAATCTTGGGCACCCAGCCTGAGTTTAAGCCACCAGATCTGGGACTTGAACCGCGGTCGACTACATGGGAATCCAGCAACATAGCCATTATGTTAACTGCTGGTCCCATCTTTATGTTTTTAACTTGTGTCTGAAATTCCATGACAAAGTAAAGCATGTTAAGTTTCTCATGTTTTCACATTTCAGAGGAAGAACTATTGAACTTTGGGGCTTAGTTAATTCTGGTAGCCTTCTTTTCAGATGGAGTAGTTCAAACATGGAAGTCGTCTTCATGAGAGAGAAAGCTCTCTCGGATTCCTCCCTAGAAAGGGTAAACAACACCTTAAATATAAGGACCTCTGTAAGAGGACAGTGTACTATGTAAGTGAAAATATTTTTCAACAAAGAATCTGTCATTTTAATATCCTGTTTAAATTCTCTACCAAATATTGGTAGAGACTATTTAGTACCAAAGAAAACCTACAGTCTGATGAGCCAACAGGTCAAATCCATTAACATGAAATCAAATTTGCATTTTAAGCATTTCTTCCATTTGTTTATATGCACAGTATGTGCATAGATTATTTTCAACAAAATTAATTTTAAATTAATATAATTTGTTAAGATAGTACCAAGTAGTTTAGTGAATTTCCCATGGCTTTTGTGGTTTCCTAGTCTACAAGGACTGGCATGATCTGGCTCCTGTCACGTCCTCCAACCACGACTCACGCATTACACCACTCACTAACTGCATTCTAGTTGCCCTAGTCTTTGTAGAACAGGACAAGCTATTGCCCATTACAGGGCTCTTGAACTTATTGTTTTTCCTGCCTGGAATATTATTCTGCTTCTTCTCATTTAAAGGTCACTTCTTCAAAAACACCTTCCCTGACCACCGTAACCAAAGTAGGTCCCCCTCCTTGGGTCCCTGTTACACCACTCTGCTTATTTCCCACATAGGAGTAGACAGAGTCTGCGTCTCTCTTGCTTATTGGTAACTGCTGACCTATTCCCCACCCTGGAGCCTAAGCACCAAGAAGACAGGAATCTGCTTTGTCTTGCCTTCCATCCCTAACCCTTACACGCCTGCTGCACAAGTCTACCATCGATGGCATCTTTCTGATGCATCTACCTCAGATTGAGAAACATCACTGATGCGATTCAAATAGTAAATGCCAAGACACCTAGTTGGACTTCATGCAGAACTGGCCACATAACAGAATTTAGGACACACTCTGAAAGCCTAGTCATTGGGTTTTGGATTTTTAATTCATTTCTCAATTTCTACTCTAGTTATTTCTGCACAATGGCCACTAGAGGGGGACATAGTCAAATACTATACTCTATATTCCAGGATTTTTCAGTTAGAACTTATAAACTCTTACAACCCAACCATACTCTCAGCTTTCCTAACAGATTTCCAGCAGCTTCTTTTAAAACAAACCAAATAAGTTATGATAGATAATTCATCACCCTGTATGACATATTATTCTAGAGCTGAGCTGCACTTATTGATATTTAGAAAGCCTTCTTTCTTATTGATTTATACATCAGCGTTCCCCAACCTTCTGGCCCCAGGGACTGGCCTCGGGGAAGACAATCCCTCCTTGGACTCGGGTTGAGGGTGGGGAGATTGGGTGGGGAGGTGGAGTTGGTCCCAGGATAACCCAAGCCACCACATCCACTGTGAACCCCGTTTCCGTCAATAGAGTTTGTACTCCCATGAGAATATAATCCGCCCCTGAACCGTCAGGAGGCAGAGCCCAGGCGGCAGTGAGAGCGATGGAGAGTGCTGTAAACATACACGAAGCCTCACTCACTGCCGTCACTTCTCCATCCCCTCCCACCTACCATGCACTGCCTGGTGGGAGAAGGGAGAGAGCCCGAACAGGCCACACACTGGCACTGGTCTGCTCCAGGGGTGCTGGGGACCCTTCTATATGTAACCACCCCTTATTGCTCCTTGACTGAAATCATGAAAAAACGGACTCTTTGGGGCTCTAGAATGAGGCACGTGGCTGGAAGATGGTTTGGACTCTGAGCCAGCCTGTCCCAGCCTCACACCTTTCCTTCTCATCTTTGGCCGCTGCTCCACACGGAAAGTCCCTGTGTTTTCTCACTGTTGACACACTGGCCTGCAGCTTTCACAGTAACACACTTCCCAACACTGTCGGCTCCCTGCACTGGAGGAAACCCCTCCCGTCTCTTGCTGTTGCTAAAAGCTGGCTCTGCTGAAGGCCTGATCCCCTATATTCGTCTCAGTAAAGGTGGCTGGTTCTCCGAAGGTCCGACATTACACGTAGAGTTGGCAGTCACCCGTTGCTTCTCCAAGTTGAGACTTTTGGCATGTTGCTGCCTCACAGTCACTTGAATACCTACTGGTCAAGCCAATGTAGAAAATCTGGGGTTTCCACATCCATTCAGCACCACCCTGTTCCATGTGGCTTCAGCAACCATGTGGATGACTTGTCCTTGCTCCTCACCCTGCAGTCTACCCACACCTGAGACCTTGCACTGGACCTCAGACTTATCACGGCAATTGTCTTGCCAGCTCCACTGGACTCCCTCTGCTACTGGCCCTTCACTCATAAGCTGTCACTGCAGGTCCCTCCCATAGCCCAGGTTTGTCATGTCCTTTCCTACTCAACACAAATTCCCACTGTTATTTTTCCACCACCCTTAACATGTTTATTTTTCTTCCCCAACTCCCCCAGGTCAAAATCCCAACTAGATAAATCCACCTGTGGTCTTTCTCTACTCCTGCGCTAAACACTGCTACTGAAGAGAACAATGGCAACTACTATTGACAATTACTTGATGAGAGAGTACTATCATTAGCCACTCGTGACAAACAAGAAAAATACGGCCCAGAGGGAAGAAGTAAGAGGACCTAGGTTACACAGCTGCAAACCAGAAATCTGGCTTAGTCAAATGAATTTAAACTACAAAAAGTAAACTTGAAAAGACTACAGAGAGAAATGAACAAATTAACCATCAAAATGGAAAATTTCAGGGCCCAGCTCTAGTGACACGTGCTGCTAAGACACTAAGAACCCAACTGGGACCTATGTGGTCTAGTTGCTATGGAATAGGCCTGCAATCCCAGTGACTCGGGGAGACTGAGGCAGGAAGATCATGATGCAGTGAGACCCTGTCTTTAAAAACAATAGGTCAATCATTTCAATTCTCCTCTCCAAATTACTGAGAGACCAGGCTGTAAGAAATGAGTAAAGATACAGATGATGAAAACACACTTAGCAAGCTCGATCTAGTGAACGTATATAAAAGCCTGTCCCCAACAATTGGACAAGCACACATGGAACAATTACAAAAACTGACAATGAACTAGGCCAGCAGTTCTCAGAATTTTTAGTCTCAGGACCCCTCTACATATCTAAAAATTACTAAAGATTCCAAAGAACACTTGTTTATTTGGATTATATGTATATATTTTTTCTTTTTGTTTTCTCAGTCATAGGCCATGTGTGTTTGCCAAAGAGAAACAGACGTTGAGGGAAAGTTAAAAATTATCCCCCTGTGGGGGAAGGCCATGCCACAGTCCCTTCTCCTTCATTCTCCTCTTAGGATTTTAGGCATGATTTTCAAGCCACTACATCCAGGACTCGAACCACTGTCATCCATGTGGGAATTCAGCACCTTAACTCCCACACCACCTTTTGCCCCCTATTTGGGCTATATTTACCAATATTTACTATAGTAGAAATCGAAACTGAAAGAGGTTTTATGTATATATTAACTTAATAAACACAAATGTGTGTGTATGTGTGTGTATTTTTTTAAGAGAGATTTTTGCTATAGGATGTGTGTGTGCTCATCAGAGAGACAGAGAGACAGAAAGCAAGAAATGACTCCCCCAGAGGGAATGGCCATGCCGCAATCCCTTCTCCTCCATTCTCCTCTGGGGATTTTGGGCATACGTGCACATGTGCCCAGCATGACTTTCAAGCCACTGGGTCTGGGACTCAAACCGTAGTCAGCCATGTGGGAGTCCAGTGACGTAACCATTATATACCATCTGCTGGTCCCAAGTACAAATATTTTAAAAATAATAAGTCCATTGTATGTTGTTATAAATAAAATTGTTATGGAAATACCCTTTTTTTAAAAAGAAAATCAGTGAAAATATGGCATTATTTTACATTCTGGCAAATCTCTAATGTCTGGCCTAATAGAAAACAGCTGTATTCTCACAGCTTCTGTATTCTGTCTCCTATGGTATATAAACAATATATGGTTGCAGTCTATGAAGAAAACTTAGCCTCACACAGAAGAAAGAGAAACCCAGTCAGGCCTTGGTGTTTCTAGAAGCTAGCCTGCCTCGCAGCTGGCCTCGATGGTCTCCTGTTGGATATAAAAAAATGTCCCAGAATATCCATATTAGACAAGGTATCTCTGTGTCTATGATGGACCAACAGAAAATGAGATCATGAACTTACCCAAGCCACAAAAATGATCAAACTTCCCCTATTCCAGTCATGAGTCACTGTTAAGTCTTTTTTTTTTTTTTTTTTTCATTTTTAATGCTAGACAGAATATATGCATGTGAGAGGGAGAGAAAGTACCCTCCCAGTAGGGCCTGGTCACATCACAGTCTTTTTCTCTCCAGTTCTCTTTCCCATTAGGATCCTGCTCACATGTGCACAGCATGATCCCAGACACATGTGCCCAGTACATGGTATGAAGCCAGTGGGGCTGGGACTTGAACCCTTGCCATTAGGGATCTGGCTTCCTCTGCTTAGCACTAGCCATGCTACAGTGCTGGCCCCACTGTTGCTTCTTAACCACTTATAGCTTCAGAGTCTAGTCTGCTCTAGATTGCTCTTCTGTGTCACTTTCTGGGGGTCACTGGAGCCAATTTCCATAAACATGATGGTTTAAAGCAACATAAACTTACCCTCTCACAGTTCTAAGGTCCAGAAGTCAAGACCCAGGTAGGGTTCTACTCCCTCCAAGGCTCTAGAAGAGAATCCTTTTTTGTGGCTTCCAGCTTCTGTTAGATCCCAGGAGTTCCTCAGCCTGTGCTTAAATGACTTCAGACTCTGCCTCCATCTTCTTCTGGCTTTCTCCTCCATGTGTCTCTCAAATCTCTGTCCTCCTCTTTTACAAGGATACTTATCACTTGACTGAGGGCCCACCCAGGTAATGCAGGAGGATCTCATCTCAAGATCCTGATTTAATCACACCAGTGAAGACCCTTTCCCAAATAAGCTCACATTCCACAGGTTCTTGGAGTTAGGATGTAGACACATCTTTTGTGTGTGTGTGTGTGGGGGGGTGCCACAAAATCCACTATATCTTCCTATAGATAAGATTTATTAAAAACATTCGAGTATAACATTATCCTCACTTCCTGACAGCACTTAATTTAGAGCAAAGACCTATATCTTTAGCCCTCCTCTAAAATCACCTAACACAAGGCCAAATCCTGTCTTTTTAAAATGTGTTCCCAAGACACCCATCATTCTACCTCAATGCTGTAATAGTGATAATAAACCTAACATGTCTTATTACAGCTGTGCTCCTGGTGGTCTTTGGCTGAAGGGCATTAACCTATTGATATACAGACAGAAAAGGAAGGAGTAGGTGAGTACTTGGCCTGGTGGTTAAGGTGGCTGGATACCACATAGCCAAACATGACATTCAAGTTTCAGACCTGGTGACTTGAAAAACACAGCAGGTTGGGACCAGCAATTAGCGTAATGGCTATGTTGCTGAACTCCCATGTAGCTGACCACAGTTCGAGTCCCGGACCCAGTGGCTTAAACTCATGCTGGGCGCATGTGCGTGCGTGCCCAAGATCCTGAAAGGATAACAGAGGAGAAGGGATTGTAGTGTGGCCATCTCCCCAGGGGGTTATTTCTCGCTTTCTGTCTCTCTCTGTCTTTGTATCTAGCCCACGTGCCCTATAGCAAAAACCTCTCCAAAACAAACAAACAAACAAAAACAAAAAACAAAACAAAAACACAGCAGGCTCATGTGTGTTCATTCCTAAAATTCAGCTAAGAGACTGGAGGAGAAGGGATTGTGGCATGACTATTCCCATCCAGGGTGATTTATCTCTCTCTGTCTCATGCATTCACCCTCCAGCAAAAACTAAAAAACAAAACAAAACAAAATAAAACAAAACAAAACAAAATAAAATAAAATTAAAAAAAGAAAGAAAGAATTAAAAAGAAGCACTACCAAGCTAATCAGGAAAATAATTATGTATTAAGAAGCTGTCAAGCTTATAGCAATGGATATAAGATTTTGTAAGTTTGAATGTTCACCTTAAAGTTCAAATTTTATCACTGACAAGTATTGTCAGTTGTTTTCTTCAAAGTGACAGGTTCACTTTGATTATTTTCAGGAAAATGTCTGCCAAATACCCAACTAAATAAATCTTCCATTACTGCCTTTTCAATGCATTAAAGATTTCTAAGTTTTTTAAGTTATTTCTTCTATGTGGAAGAACAACAAAGACAGAGAATGAAAGCAAGAGATGGGCATTCCTAACAAAGTCCTCAGCCATCTCAGATCACAGGCATGCCCAGTGTGTGTAGAGAGGCCTTGGACAGGAACTCAGAGCCTTCCCATGTGAGTCCAGCTGCATTACCACTGTACCGCCATCTGGAAATTTTAGAACTTTTACTTTTAACAATCCATTGGTCAATGGAGAAATCATAACAGAAATAAAAACACACTTAGGTTTTCCTTCTCTTCTTGAGTTTTTAAAATTACGTTTGAACATTGAAACAAAACTTATCATTGATGTGATTCTAAATGAATGTAAAGGAAATATTTAAGACAGTTATAAATGAGGGCAGGTATAAGAACATACAGAGGGGTAAGCTTTCAAACTAATAAAGTAATTACAATAAGTAGGCCATGATACATTATGTATATATTATGTAATACCTATAATAAAACAACTATCAAAAAGAAACTATTCAAAAAGAATAGAATCATTCAAAAAGATACATTTAAAAAAAAACAATATAGGGGCCAGCAGGTGGTGTGGTGGTCAAGGTCACTGGATTCACATATGGCTGACTGTGGTTCGAGTCCCAGACCTGGCGGCTTGCTTTCTCACTTTCCCCCATCTCTCTCTCTGTCCCTCTCTCGTCAAATTTAAATGATTACTTAATTAATTAATTAAAAAATAATTCTTTAATAAAGACATGTAAATCACAATGGAATCCTCAAAGAAATGTACAAGTAATCCACAAGAAGGTAAGAAAAGAGTAAACAGAGAAATAAACACAGAGAAAAATTAGAAAACAAGAAATAACATGGCAGACTTAAGTGTGATAAATCAATAATTACATTAAATTTAGAGTCTAAATATACCAATTATAAAATGACTATTGAAATAATAGATTAGAAATATGACTCAATCATATGCTTTCTATAAGAAATTCAATTCAAATAAAATTATATAGAGAGTCTGGTTAAAAGGAGAGATGAGAGCCAGCAGGTAGCTTGGTGGTTAAGGCTCTGGATCCCACACAGTTGACCTCATGATAATTATAAATGAGGGCAATTTTATATATATAGTAAGAGTCACATCCTAGACCCAGTGGCTTAATAATCCAGAGCATGTGTATGAATACCCAAAATCCTGAGAGGAGACCGGAGGAGATAGGATTGCAGAGTGGCCATCTCCCTCTGGAGGGTGATTTCTCACTTTTTCTCTTTCTGTCTGTCTTGGGTGAGGGCACATACCCTATAGCAAAAACTAAAAAAAAAAAAAAAGAGAGAGAGAGAGAGAGAAGAAAAAAGTAAAGAGATGAAAAAGATATATCATGCAACCATTAATAAGAGGAAAAGAGACTAGCACATGGCATAATGACTATGTCGCTGGATTCCCATGGAGGCTACCAGATCAGGTGGCTTAAAACTCATGCTGGTTGTGTGTGTGTGTATGTGTGTGTGTGTGTGTGTGTGTGTGTGTGTGTCCGTGTATGCCCAAAATCCCAAGAGGAGAATGGAGAAGAGATGTGGCCATCCCCACAGGGGGTGATTTCTCGCTTTCTGTCTCTCTGTCTCTCCAGCAAGTGCACACATCCTACAGCAAAAATCTCTGAAAAAATAAATAATAAAGTAAAAGGAGAAAATGAGCGACTATATATTAATATCAGATAAAGTATATTTTTAGAGCAAATAAAACTAGCAGATTATAGCCATATATTAGGTCTTCAGAAAAGTCATGATGTATTTTTTGTATGCTTTTCTACACAAAAATGCCTCATAACTTTTCTGATGACTCAATATAATGATGAAAGGACCAATCCTACTTCTCATAGTATTTTCAATGTGTGTGAATCAACCAACAGAGCTGCAAACTATATGAAGCAAAAACTGACAGAAATAATAAAAGGGGACCAGCAGATGGCATAGCAGTTACATCACTGGACTCCCACATGGCCAATTGTGGTTCAAGTTCTGGACCCAGTGATTTAAAACTCAAGCCAGGTGCACATGCGTGTGTGCTCAAGATCCCGGGAGGGGGATGGAGGAGAAAGGATTGCAGGATGGCCATTTCCCCTGGTAGCTGATTTCTCACTTTCATTCTCACTGTGTCTACCTCTCTCTCTCTCTTCCACAAGTACACATGCCCTAAGGCAAAAATCTCTCAAAAATAAAAGGAAAGATAGATTAATTCACAATTGCAGTTAAAAATTTTAACACCCTTATTTTAACACTTGACAGAACAACTAGCTAGAATATAACAAGGATATAGAAGAACTCAACAACATCATCAACCAACAGACTCTAACTGACATGTATAGAGCAAGGCACCCAACAGAATACGTATTCTCTTTAAGTGTCCATAGAACATATACCAAGATATACCATAACCTGTGCCATAAACCAAATCTCAATATATTTAAAATAACTAAAAATGTACAGTGTGTTTTCAGTCACAATGGAATCAAACTAGATACCAATAACACTGATAATGGGAAAATCTCCGAACATGTGAAAACTAAACAATATACTTCTAAATACGCCATAAGTCAAAGAGTATTTTAGTTATTTGGGGCTGCTATAACAAAATACCATAAATTGAGTGGCTTATAAAAACAGAAAATTCGGACCAATAGATGGTGTAATGGTTATGTCTCTGGACTTCAAGTAGTCAACTGTGGTTTGAGTCCTGGACCCAGTGGCTTAAAACTCATGTAGGTCACATGTGTGTACATACCCCAAATCCTGAGACAAGATTGGAGAAGGGATTACAGCATGGCCATCCCCCCTGGAGGGTGATTTCTTGCTTTCTGTCTCTCTGTCTCTCCAGAAAAAAAATACATTTTTCACAGTTCTAGAGACTAGAAGAACAAAGGAGTCAACAAATTCAGGTTTTGGTGAAGGCCCACTTTCTGGTTCATAGTGCTTTCTTGCTATGTCCTCACATGGTAGAAGGGGCAAGGCAGCTTTCTGAGGCCTCTTTTATGTTGACATTAATCATATTCCAATAGTCCTACCTCCTAAAACCATCACATTGATGTTAGGTTTGCTTATATGAATGGGGGTAAGGGAGGACACATTCAGATCACAGCAATGAGTAAGTCTCAAGGAAAATCAAGAATACATTGATTTGAATGAAAATGAAAATACAGCTAAGGCTGTATCGAGAGGAAAATTTATAGCACTGAATACATACATTAGAAAAAGTGGAGGGAAGCAGCAGGTGGCATGGTGGTTGGGATGTTATTCCACAATTCTATAGTGGATAGACTCCCATATGGCTGACTGTGGTTCGAGTCACAGACCCATAAGCTTTAAACTCATGTTGGGCATGTGTGCATACATGCCCATAATCCCAAGGATAAAGAGAAGGAATCGTGGCATGGTCATTCCTCCTGGGAGAGGGGTGATTTCTCACTTTCTTTTTCTCTCTGTCTCTATCTCTTTAGCAAGTGCATGTGCCCTATAGCAAAAATTTCTCTCAAAAAACCCAAAAAGGACACAATCTCACATCAATAATATTATATTTCTTTTTTCTTTCTGTCTGACATCTTAGCAATGCTGCGGTGGTTTCTGCTGCTCTCTAGGCTTTGCAACACAACCCAAGGATGACAAGAAGAAAGATGCTGGAAAGTCGGCCAAGAAGGACAAAGACCTAGTGAACAAATCTGGGTGCAAGGTCAAAAAGAAGAAGTAGTTCAAGGGCAAAGTTGGGGCAAGCTCAGTAACCTAGTTTTACATGGCAAAGCTACATATGACAAACTATAAGGAAGTTCCCAGCTATATGCTCACAACCCCAGCTGTGGTTTCTGACAGGCTGAAGATTCACAGTTCCCTGGCCAGGGCAGCACTTCAGGAGCTGCTTAATAAAGGACTTACCAAACTAGTTTCAAAGCACAGAGCTCAAGTAATTTACACCAGAAATACCAAGGGTAGAGAAGCCCCAGTAGCTGGTGAAGATGCATGAACAGGCAAAACCAACTGTACATTTGGAAAAATAAAGACTTTATTAAAAATTTTTTAAAAATTCTTTATTTACTTAATTTTTACCTGTTACTATCATTCATTTTTTTAAAAATTTGACTAGAGAGAAACAGAGAGAGAGAGATAAAGGGGAAGTGAGAAAGCAAGCCACCAGGTCTGGGACTTGAACCTCTGTCAGCCATGTGGGAGTCCAGTGCCTTAACTACCATGCCACTTGCCAACCCCAGAATTTATTAAATTGGAAAAAAAAACTAAGATCCCATCTTAAGAACTTAGAATATGGAAAGCAAGGGACCAGCTGATAGCATGGTGGTTATGTTGCTGTACTCCCACAGAGTCAACCACAGTTCAAATTCCTGACCCGGTGGCTTAAAACTCACACCAGGCGTGTGTGTGCATGCCCAAGCTCCCAAGAGGAGAGTGGAAGAGAATGGATTGCAGTGTGGCCATCCCCCTGGGGGTTGATTTCTCACTTACTGTCTCTTTATCTCTCTTTATCTATCATGTGAGCACACATGCCCTATGGCAAAAAACCTCTCTCTAAAACCAAACCAAACAAAACAAAAAGAATATGGAGAGCAAAAGAAACCCAAAGCAACCAGAAGGAAGTGAATAATAAAGATAAAAACAAAAATGAGTAAAATTGAGAGCAGAAAAAATAATAATGTACATTAATTAGATAAGGAGTTGGCTCTTCTGAATACCTCTAGCAAAAATAACAGAAAAAAAGAGGAAAGACACAAATTATCTAGGGTGAAACAGGAGATATTACTATAGACCTTGGAGACAGAGTGGAGACTGTAATGGTGGATTTCAGAAGCTGGAAAGGAGAAGGGCATGAGGCGGGTGAGAAGAATTTTGTCAACAATGGAAGGGTGCAGGTAGAGATGAGTTCCAGAGTCCTGGAGCACTGTAGAGTAACTGTAGTTGGAGACAATTCAATGCACATTTCAAACTAGAAGAGTGGATTTTGAATGCACGTAACACAAAGGATAAATGTTTGAAATGGTAGATATGTGTGTCTATTGCCCTGATTTGATCATTATACAGTGTACATATGTTTGGAAAAACATACTCTATCCCAAACATTTGTATGACTCTGTGTAAATTAGAAATTATAATGATAAGGAGCAGCCTGTGGCCTGGTAGTTAAGTCAACTTGGATCTTGCCTGGCTGACTGGATTGATTTGAGTCTCTTCACCATTTGTCCGTTCCATAGGTCTATGCCTAGAATGCATGTAGCACCTGGAAACCCACGATCCCTAAGACGCCCAGAGTGGTGTCCTGACAAATTAAGGGAAGGGCTGCTATGGCTTCCTGCCCTAGGTGGCTAATGCATATTAGGCACCTTTAAA
Source organism: Tupaia belangeri chinensis (assembly GCF_000334495.1). Lineage (NCBI taxonomy): Eukaryota > Metazoa > Chordata > Mammalia > Scandentia > Tupaiidae > Tupaia > Tupaia belangeri. The sequence goes on along the minus strand of NW_006159835.1, from coordinate 4,146,712 downwards.
GGTGTGTTTTATTACTTTCCAGATTTACTATGTCCTTAATGCTATAATTTGTACTATAGTTCAAAGTTGAAACACTTCAGAAACCTCACATAATTTTTAAAACCAGGCTAGACTCAAATAAGTTTTTAAAATTAATCAATAATCCCTTTGCCTCCTGTGCAAGATAGACAGTCCTACCCAAGACGCACTGTTGAAAAGATGCAGTAGATACCTGGTTTCTCCTTACCCTCTGTTTCCCATTTCCTCTCCTATCACGTAGTGTCACAGTAACACCTGTCTCATAGGAGTATAAAGGCATTAAAGGTCATTCAGGTGGAGCACTAGCACAACGCTTGTACATAGCAGGCCTCCAGAAGTGCTGCTATCCTTCCGCCCAGAGTTACTAGGGGGATTGGTCTTTCTGAAGGGCATGGAAGAGACTGCTTTTTATCAATCCCACCCCACATCCAAAATTGATTAGCCAACACTGTAGTTGCTCATTGCTATTAACTAAAGGCTGACGGAAGGAGATATCATTAGGAGTGTGGGTCAGAGATCAGCCTCTGGCTGCCTGCAACTGTATCCATCAATGATTTATTCACTCTGATTTTCATCACTTGCCTGGCCCCCTGAGGCACTGGAGTTTGTGATGTCTGAGATTTTGCTAATCATCTACATTATAGAATTCCCCAGCTCTTTGGCCAAACAGTCACTGTTTAACAGCTGAGAAAGAGCAATCCTCTCAGAGGTAAGGGAATAAAGAAAAGATTTTAGCATTTTCCATGACTTTATGATAGTCACTTTTTTTTAGAGAGATATTTTTGCTATAGGGTACGTGCACTTGCCAGAGAGACAGAGAGACAGAAAGTGAAAAATCAGCCCCCAGGAGGGATGGCTGCGCTGCAATCCCTTCTCCTCCATTCTCCTCTTGGGATGTTAGGCACACATGCACACGTACCCAGTGCATTTCAAGCCACAAGGTCTGGGAATTGAACTGTGGTCAATTGTGTGGAAGTCCAACGCTGCAGTTCTTCTTCAATAATTTTTTTTTTTTTTTTTTTTTTGGAGAGGTTTTCGCTAGAGGGCACGTGTGCTTGCCAGACAGACAGAGAGAGAGAGATAGAAAGCGAGAAATCACCCCCTAGGGGGGATGGCCACACCACAATCCCTTCTCCTCCATTCTCTCAGGATCTTTGGCACGCACGCACATGCACCCAGTGTGAGTTTAAGCCACCGGATCTGGGACTCGAACCACGGTCGACTACATGGGAGTCCAGCGATGTAGCCATGATGCCAACTGCTGGCCCTAATAGTCACTTCTTTAAAGATTTCATATATGAAACTTCAAGACTAAGTGGAGGAGCAGTCAGGGTGGATGTCAGGCATTTTCAAGGGTCCTTTGGTTTATCTGTAGTGCTGAATAGGTTCTGCGTGCTCTCCAGATCCTCTCTCTACCTCCTCCACCATGCTCTGTGCCCACGACGCCCTCAGAAGGCTGCTTTGCCTCCTAGATTCCAGCTGGGTTTAGCCACTGGCAAGAGATGGAGATGCAGAAGAGCAAGATCAGGGTGTTTGTGTCCCAGCGGGGCCACCTCAAAGGTCTCAGCTGTCAGATGACCTCATCCACACAGCTTTCTCTGACTCTCGGTTCTTGTCTCCCATGGCCCTAGCAGGCCTAGACTTGGGAACAGAACCTGCTGTCACAGCCCTGTGTGCTGCCAGCCCCTCCCTGTTTACCTTCACAGCAGACACCTTCATGAAGAGTCTCCTATTAAACTCTCAACTATCTGCACTTGGCTGTGCCATCTCCTTCCCAGCACCCTATCTGATGAATATGTATGAGCTCCTCACCTTACAACATAACCGCTGGTAAAGCCTGACTCCCTGTTCTAATAGGCCAAGGTCAGCAAGAGCAGCGGGTTCAAACCTCAGTCTGAAGAGTCTCAAGTGCACCGAAAACACAACTTCTTCTATTTTTCTATAAGCCAACTTAATTTCCATTTCAGCCCCAATCCTCCAGGGTGGCAGAAACATAAGCTAAATCAGTTCAGATTGCCCCTTGATGATTAAAATACAATTAATAAGTGCAAGAATAGAACTACACACTAGGAATGTGGGAGCCAAGAGGAGGGACACCTAACGCAAGCTCCACGGAGGAAAATAGGAATGTCAGAGAACTTTCTAGGGAGCAGGATGTCTGAGATGAGACAAAAGGGTGAATGGAGTCTGTCAGACAAAGAAGGAAAATGGCACGCTGGCCAGAGTTCGGCCTGAGAAGTGGCACAGAACAAGAGACTGCACGCCATTCGATGTTGCTGGAATATTAGGTTAAAGGTAGGAGAGTAACAGATAAAGCAGTGACCAGCTCTCGAAGCTTTGGTTACACCGGATTAAGGAGTCTGAACTTTATCTTATGTCACTGTCCACAAGGGGAAGAACACACCCCAGGGTTGCACGAGATAGTTCCCCAGAATACAGGGAGAAACTATTACAAAACCTATCTCATGCTTTAATTCTTTAAATGTGTACACGTGTTTTACAATGTGTATCATGTGTTACTACAGTAGGTCAGGAAAGCCACATAAGTAATAGACACACACTGAAGTTTGGGTTCACCCTCAGAACTTGACCAGACTCTGCCAATTGACATTGGCTTTGGCCAAGTGCCCACTTCAACATCATTTCTAGCATCGCTGAACCTCGAGGTAACAGTGACCCTGTGAAAGCATAGATGACCACTTATCTAGTCAGTAACAGCAGCAATTATATAAACAAGGCGTATGATTTGGTTTCATCACTAGTAGTAGCATATTTGTTCTCCAAAATGGGTGAACATTCTAGATATAATCTGGGGTAAGTTCTCACGTGCTTTACAGTTGGAAAATTCTACCCATTGGATGAAATATAAATGTATATTATTGCAAGAGTAAATAGTAATAATATTATTAATACTCATAATATTAATTAATACTGTAATAATCAATGATGAGCATGAAGCTAGTAATTTTACATACAAACTCAATTTACATATTTCAAATTATTAAATAAGAAGATAGATTACAATTTACACAAAAATTTAGAAAGAATGCAATAGCCAGACAACCTTACGAATAACTTTATATTCCTTCTGAGCCAATAATGTTGATAAAACTTCAAATAATGATCTCACACAGAATAAAACAAGCTCTGTTATGTTACACTCCTATTTGTATAAGTACTTGGTATACTAGCCTACATTCTTAACACAAAATAACCTGTAAGAATCATATTAAAGTATAAATTTAATCCCATTTTGGCCATGAAGGTTTAAAGAAAAGAATACTTACTTAGGTATTCTTTATATCGTGTGAATGTGAAGTAACACATAATGTCAACTTTGCTACTTCAAAGGATCATTGCTATATCAAGTAGATCACGGCCTCCATGATACCTTATCCTTGATTCAGATATAAAAAATAATATAAATAGTGCTTTTTTTTTTTTTTTAAGTTTTGCTATAGGACATGTGTGCTCACCAGTGACAAAGAGGCAGAGAGAGAAGGAAATGAGAAATCATTCCCCAGGGGTATGCCACACTGCAATCCTGTCTCCTCCATTCTCCTCTCAGGATTTTGGGCACTAGCGCATATATGCCTGGTGGGTTTTTTCAAGCTGCTGAATCTGGGACTTGAACCACAAAGTCAGTCATGTGGGATCTAGTACCTTAACAACCACACCACCTGCTGGTCCTATAAATAGAATTTTAGAAGTGGAAAGTTTTAGAGAAAAATGGAGTACCTGAAACATTTTATTTCTCCAAACTTCTTTTTTTTTTAGAGAGTTTTGCTATAGGGTGCATGTGCTTGCTGCGAAGAGACAGAGAGATAGAAAGTGAGAAATTAACCCCCCCTCAAGGGGAATGTCCACACTGCAATCCCTCCTCCTCCATTCTCCTCTTGGGACTTTGGACATGCATGAACACGCCCCCTGTGTGAGTTTAAGCTGCCAGGTCCAGGACTTGAACTGCAGTCGACTATGTGACACAGTCCAGTGACATAACCATTATATACCATCTATTGGTCCCTATTTCTCCAAATGTCTACCATTTTCCACAGATGAAACAAAAAATCAGGTGTCATGCAATTAATTAACCTGCATGAAACATGTGATAAGGACTACCAATGATTTAGGAATCAAAAGCATTCTGTATTTCATTCAGATTCCTTGGTTATATGTTTAATAAGGTAATTAAAATACAGCACAATGTAACAGAATTATTGGCTTCAGCTAAATAAAGGCTACCAAACATAAAAAAGATCTGGAAATTCTCTCATATTTTACTCATTATAAAAGATACTCAAGTAAAACGAAACAGTACCTGTTACATATCTTAAAAGCACCTGAACAAAAGAAGTCTTACTAACATACTTGATAGACAAAAATACCAAAGTAACAAGACTTTCAAGCAATTTTGATGATTACTTAAAAGAAAGTGCTTTATTTGCTGGTATCTGATGAAGAAATGACCAATGTGCTGTGCCTTGTGATTTTAGTTTGGCCTTTTCTACATGATGCCTGCTACAGAGAACCTCCTCTCATTCTATAGCAGTGAATATGCTGAAATTGGCATACCTGCAGTGACAGACAACTGAAATGCAGATGGGAATTCAGATATTTGGTTACACTGATCACATCCTTCTTTGACCCATTTCTGATCCAACATCAAGGAAAAAAATTTTTTCCAAGCGATCACGTGAAATATCAAAGAATGCTAAAATAACAGAAGTAAGAAATATAAGGAAGGGCAAGAATTTTGAATCTGTTTCTGAAAATTTTGGAAAGCATCTTTTTTAAAATTCATACACTACTTCTAATTGTGGAATTGCTTTAGTGAAATGGTTTATCACAAGTGCTCAAATCTTCAATACAGTAGCAGAAAAAATAGCTGTGTTTAGTAATCAGTAACTATTACAAATGAAAAAAAAGATTACTATCATCAATACTTTAGATTGTGGTGTTATACATACATATTGGAGTACCTGGAGCAACCACTAAGGAAAACTATACAAAGCAATGTACTCCAAAATACTGTAATAAACAAAGAAGGAATACTTTAAAATATTCAAGTAAAAGAAGTAGATGAATGAAAGTAGAGAAAATAAACAGAAATAACTAATAAAAAACCAAAACACATCAATAATTAAATTAAATGTAAATGGTCTAAACATACCAGTGAAAAGACAGAGGTTGGCAGAGTGTATTAGAAACAAAACACTGACAACAAAACACATGAACTAATAACATGCTTATCTACAAGAAACTACTGGGTTGTCAAGAAAGTCATGATGCATTTTTGCACAGAAAAATATGTCATGACTTTACTGACAACCTAATATTTAAATGCAATGATATAGGTAGATTGAAAATAAAAGGATGGGAAAGGCTATAGTATGTGAGCATTCATTTTTTAAAAAGCCATGAATAGCTATATTTATATCAGATAAAGTAGACATTAGAGCAAAGATAATTACTAAAGAAAAAGAGGGACAACAGTACTTAATGATAAAAGGATCAATCGCCAGGAAGAATAATCATTCTAAGGTGAATCCATGAAGTACATGAGTCATGAGACACACAAACCGCCTCATCTATTCAACAGCCACTAACAGTGCTGAAAGGAGAAATAGATGACCACAAATTATAATCGGAGAATTTAGCACTCCATTCTCAACAAATGATAGAACTACTTAGACAGAAAATCAGCAGAAACAAAAAACTCAACAACACAACCAACCACAGGACCTAATTAACACAGCACACTCAATAGCAGCTGAGTACACATTTTTGTCACACACCCATAGAACATTCACCAAGACTGACCATGTTCTGGGGCACAAAATTACAACAAGTTGAAAAGAACTGAAATCATGCAGAGCCTGTTCTCTGACCATAATGGGATCAAACTAGTCATGGAAATCAAATAACAGACAACAATTAAATCTCCAAACATGTAGAAATGAGCACACTTATAAATAACGCATGAGTAAACTAGGAAGTCTTAAGAGAAATGAAAAATACTACATATAGGGACCAGAAGTTGGTATAATGGTTATGTCTCTGGGCTCCCTTGTAGTCGACTGCAGTTCAAGTCCTAGACCCAGTGGCTTAAACTTACGCCGGGCATGTGTGCGTGCATGCCCAAGATCCCAAGAGGAGAATGGAGAAGAAGGGATTGTGATGTGGCCATCTCTGCTAGGGATTGATTCCTCACTTTCTGTCTCTATGTCTCTCTCTGTCTTTCTGGCAAGAGCACATGACCTATAACAAAAACCTCTCCAAAAAGAAAAAAAAAATATGTATAATTGAACGAAAATGAAAATATAGTATATGAAAATATTCATAACTTGGGCCAGTCAATGGCATGCTGTTAGTTAAGGTGACTGGATTCCACATGGCCAACTGCATGGTTTGAGTCCCAGGCCCAATGGCTTGAGAAACATATCAGGTACATGTACATGCATGCCCAAAATCCCAATAGGAGGGAGAAATGGAAGAGAGATTGCAGCATGACCATACTCTATGGGGAGTGATAATCTCTCTATCTCTCTTTTTCTCTAGAGAGTACACATTCCCTGTGGGGGGGAAAGTTAATGTGGGAATTAGCTAACGCAGTGCTGCAGTAAGACAATTTATAACACTAAATGCTATGTGTGTGTGTCGGGGGAGGGGGGTGAGGGACGTTCTCAAATCAATAACCTAAGTTCTATCTTTAAAAAAAATAGAAAGAGGCATGATAGGCATGTGTGCATGCATGCCCAGAATCCTGAGAGAATGGAAGAGAAGGGAATGCAGTGTAGCCATCCCCCTTAAGGGGTGATTTCTCACTTAACCTCCTTCTGTCTCTGTCTCTGTCTCTCTAGTTAGTGCATGCACCCTATGACAAAAAAAAAAAAAAAAATCTTACAAAAAACCTAGAATGAGAGCAAGCCAATAATGGTGGTTAAGGCAGCAGGATCCCATATACATGGCTGACTACATGGTTTGAGTCCTAGACCCAGTGGCTTGAAAAACACATCACGTATATGTGCATGTATACCCAAAATCTTGAAAGGAGGAAGAAATGGAGTAAAAGGGGTTGCAGCATGACCATTCCCCACAGAGGCTGCTTTCTCACTTCCTTTCTCTCTCTCATGCACTCCCTAGCAAGTTGATTAAAAACACAGAGAAACATGGAATAAATCCAAAGCACATAGAAAAAATAATAATAAAGATAACAGAAATCAGTGAAATTCAAAATAGGAAAAGATTAAACTAAGTGAAACAAAATGCTGAACTTTGAAAGAGTCAATAAAATTGGTAAGACACTAACAAGACTGACAAAGAGAAAAGAGAAAAGACACAAATCACTAATACCAGGAATGAAACAGGCGACACCATGACACATTCATAGCTACTGAAAGGATGATACAGGAATACTATAATTTTACACTCATAAATTTGACAGCTTAGTAATAAGGGATCGGGGCCAGAAGGTGATAAAGCCAACTGTGGTTCAAGTCTCGGAACTGGTGGCTTGCTTTTTCACTTTCCCTCTCTCTCTCTCTCTCTCTCTGGCCAGTCCAAATGTTCTATAGCAAATGTTAAAAAATAATAATAGGGACCAGCAGTTGGTGTAATGGCTATGTTGCTGGACTCCCACGTAGTCAACTGCGGTTTGAGTCCCGGACCTGGTGGCTTAAACTCATGCTGGGCACGTGTGTGTACATGCCCAAGATCCCGAGAGGAGAATGGAGAAGGGAATGCGGCATGGCCATCCCCCCTGGGGGGTCATTTCTTGCTTTCTGTTTCCCTGTCTCTCTCTGTCTTTCTGGCGAGCGCACGCACCCTATAGCAAAAATCTCTCCAAAAAAAGAAAATAATAATAATAATAATAGTAAACAAAATAAATATTTTTTTTAAAAAAGAAAAGAAATAGGGGATCAATTTCTTGAAAGCCACAAATTAACAAAACTCAACCAAGGTCATTTCTGGGCAGCATGGAACAGAGTGGCCAATGGCCTGTGGAGCAACATGCCTAAGTTTTATTGCGACTACTGTGATACACACATCACCCATGATTCTCCTTCCATGAGAAAAACACACTGCAGTGGTAGGAAATACAAAAAGCATGTGAAAGACTATCAGAAATGGATGGAAGAGCAGGCTCAAAGCCTGATTGACAAAACAACGGCTGCCTTTCAACAAGAGGAGATACCTCTTACTCCATTCTCTGCTCCTCCTCCTGCAGGGGCGATGACATCTGCTATCCTATTAACAACACTTGGTTTATTATTGCTTCTGTGAAAATGACCTTTTCTACTACAGCAGTCTACCTCTTCCTTTACGTTCTTCTGTTATATTAGTGTATATAACACAACCCAACAGTTACATACAGTTTATTTTCCTAGTTATATTTAATTTTTTTAGTTTTTGCTATAGGGTGTGCTCACTTGCTAGAGAGAGAGAGAAAGTGACAAATGACCTCTTGGAGGGATGGCCATACCACAATCTCTTCTTCAGTCTCCTCTTTGAATTTTGGACATGCACACACATGCAGCTGGTGTGATTCTTAAGCCACTGGGTCCAGGACTCAAACCAGGAAGTTGGCCATGTAGAATCTAGCACCTTTACCTCCATACCACCTGTTGGCCCCACATTTAAAATTTTTTGAGTTCATGAACTGTATTATATATCTTGTATTAAACACATAGTAAGGACTCAGAATATGATTGTGCCTGAAGCTATTGATGCATACAAGTAAAAAATCACGTATTTGCTGTTCTGAGTCTCAAGCATGTTCTTTGAAATTGAGAATTGTTTACTTTGGTAAACTCAGTACACTCATGTAGATGTCCCCTTGGCCACTCTTTTTTCTGTTGGTTTGATTTCTTTAAAACACATAAATAGGGTCAGCTCGTGACACTGGATTAAAGCAACTGAATTGTACATGGCCAACTGCATGGTTCAAGTTCCAGACCTGGCAGTCTCCCGGGTCCTCCTCAACTTGGCATGATGCCAGCACCCCCTATAGGGGGTCCTCCCATGATGCCAATGATGGGCCCTCCTTCTCCTGGATGATGCCAGTAGGACCTGCTTCTGGAATGAGGCCACCCTTCGGAGGCCACATGCCCATGATGCCTGGGCCCCTAGTGATGAGACCTCCTGCCCAGCCCATGATGGTGCCCACTTGGCCAGGGATGACTCGGCCAGACAGAGAAGGATAGAGGGGATGACTCTTTATATCAGTTTTATATGAACTTGTTCTACTTCACCAGGAGATTATGATACTGTGACTCTGGGTGTTTTCTAACAGCACGACAAGGAAGACTTTCTCCCACTGCCTATTAAAAATATATTAAAAATAAGAGTAGTTTTAGAGGAGAGAAGTGAGACAAAAAGTGCAGTTTTCATTTGTATTGTGAAATATGAAAATAAAATTGTCAACTGTTCTAGTTAAAAAAACATATAACTCAAGATGAAATAGACAACTGAGTAGTACTGTAGACACTTTAAAAAATTAATTCATGGGACCAATAATTTAAAAACTTCTGAAAAATAAATTTTCAGTTCCATGTGACCCCACTGGATAATTCAACCAGACATTTAAAGATTAATTAACAATTTTATAGTCTTTGCCAGAAAGTAGAAGAGGATAGAACACTTCCCAACTCATTTTATGAGAATAGTATTATCCTGAAACCAAAACCAAAGACAATATACAAATCTGCTACATACCAATATCTCATAGTATTTCATTTAGGTGCAAAAATATTCAACAAAATTTTAATACACCTAATCCAACAATGTATAGAAAGAATTCTAAATCATAACCAAATAGGTTTTAATCCATATTTGCAAAGCTGGTTTAACATTTTTTTAAGAATTATTTTATTGAACTTTATTTACTTATTTTAATTTGACCAGAGAGTGACAGAGTTAGAAAGAGGGAGGGAGAGAGAAGTGAGAAAGCAAGTCACTGGTCTAGGACTCAAACCATAGTCAGTCATGTGGGAGTCCAGCACTCTTAACCACCATGCCACCTGCTGGTCCCTGTTTATCATTTTTTAAAAATGTAATCTACCACATTCTCAAGCTATGGAAAATAAATCATATGATGAAATCAATTTATGGAGGAAAAAAACATTTAGCAAAATCCAACGCTCATTAAAAAAAAAAAAAACACCTCTCAATAAAATAGGAATAGAAGAAAGTTCTTCAACTTTATAAGAGCATCTACAAATACCTACACATAAATCATATTTAATGGTAAAACTCTAAATGTTCTCCCTCTGGGATCAAGATGTCCTCTCAGCACTTTTACTCAACATCATACTGAAAGTTCTAGCCGATGCAATAAGGGAGATGGAGAGAAAGAAATTGAAAGAAGAATAAAGGAAAAGACACACGGATCAGAAAGCAAAAAATAAAACTGTCCCAATTAGCAGAAGACATGGCTGTCTATGAAGAAACTACCAAGGAATCTTTAAAAACTCCTAGAATTAATAAGTTCAGTAACACTGCAAGATACAAGGCCAATTGCATTTCTGTACATTAACAATGGAACATATGGAAACCAAAATTAAAAATACAATGCTGTATATAATTATTCAAAAGAATATTAAATACTTAAGTATAAACTTTAAAATCATGTACAGGATCTCCAGGCTAAAAATTACAAAATGCTGATGAAAAAAAATTATAGAAGATCTAAGTAAACGGAGAAACATACAATTACATGGATTTGAAGATTTAGCACCTCAAAGATGTTATTCTTCCCAAATTTACTCACAGATGTCATACAATTCCTATAAGAATCCTAGAAAGATTTTTTTCTGTAGACATAGACAAGCTTAGACTAAAATTTATATAAAAGTCACAGGTCCTAGAAGATTTCAAACAATCACAAAAAGAAATAAACTGGAAAGAAGTATTCTATCAAATATTAAAACTTACTATTCAGCTATAGTGATCAAGAGAGTGTGATATTGGTGGACAGATAGACACATACATCAACTAACCGAAATAGATAACCCTGAGATAGATCAACAGAAATGTTACCAACTGATTTTTGATAGAAATGTAAAAACCATTCAATGAAGGAAGAGAAGCATTTTCAACAAAAGATCTGGAGCAATTGTAAATTGATAGCAAACAAACAAACAAACAAAAACCCAAGAAAACTTCAACTTCATACCATCTATAAGTAAAACACAAAATGGATCATGGACTTAAATGTAAAACTATAAAACTTTAAGGGGAGAAAGTCTTTGTGGTATCAGGTGAGGCAAAGCATTCTTATACTTGATACCAAAAGCTTGATCCATAAAAGGGAAAAGTTGACAAATTAACCTCATCAAAAATAAGAAAAATTGGGGGCCTGCAGTGGCATGGTGCTTAAGGGTGCTAGACTCCCACATGGCTGAGTGAGGTTCAAGTCCTGGAACTGGTGGCCTTGCTTTCTCACTTTCCCTCTCTCTCTTTCTTACTCTGTCCCTCTCTGGTCAAATTAAAAATAAAAAAATAAACATTAACAATAACAGTCTTATTTATAATAAAAATTAAATTAAATTAAAAATTGGCTTTGTAAAAGACTATTAAGGCTTTTTTATGATGGTTTTGCTGCCAGAACACAGGTGTCATGAAAACTACTGCTAAATTAAAGCCACATCAACATCATTGTCATTGAACAAGTGGATTTGGGCAAGTCTACCACTACTGGCCATCTCTATCTGACCTACAATAGGGGTGGACTGACAATAAATAAATAAATAAATAAATAAATAAATAAATAGATAGATAGATAGATAGATAGATAGATAGATAGACAGACAGACAGACAGACAGACAAGGAGGCTGCTGAGATGGGAAAGGGCTCCTTCAAGCCTGGGTTTTGGACAAACTAAAGGATGAGTGTGGGCATGGTATTACTATTGATATCTCCCTGTGGAAATTTGAGGCCAACAAGTATTATGTGACTATCATTGACACTTCCGAACATAGACTTTATCAAAAACATGAGTACAAGCACATCTCAGGTCGACTGTGCTGTCCTAATTGTTGCTGCTGAATTTGTAGCTAGCATCTCAAGAATGGGCAGATCTGTGAACATGCACTTGTGGCTTACACTTTGGGTGTGAAACAACTGTGTTTCATGACGTGGATTCTACTGAGCCACTCTACAGTCAGAAGAGATACAAGGAAATCATTAAGGAAGTCAGCACCTACATTAAGAAAATTGGCTACAATCCCAACACAGTAGCCTTTATAACAGTTTCTGGTTGGAACAGTGACAACATACGGGAGTCAATTGCTGACACGCCATGAGTCAAGGGATGGAAAGTCACCCATAAGGACAGCAATGCTTGGGACCAGCAGATGGCATAATGGTTGCACCACTGGACTCCCATGTGGACAACCGTGATTCGAGTCCCAGACCCGGTGGCTTAAAACTCGTGCCAGGCACATGGGTGTGTGTGCCCTAAGCCTGAGAGGAGAATGGAGGAGAAGGATTGTGGTGTGGCTATCCCCCCTGGAATGATTTCTTGCTTTCTGTCTCTCTGGTGAGCACATGTGCCCTATAGCAACTCTCTCTCTCTCACTCACTCACTCTCTCTCTCTCTCTTTCTCTCAAAAAAAAAAAAAAAAGACAGCAATGCCGGTGGAACTACCCTGCTTTGGATTCCATTCTATCACCAACTCATCCAACTAACAAGCTCTTGCATCTCCTCCTTCAGGATGTATACAAAATTGGTGGTATTGGCATTGCCTTTGTGGGTTGAATGGAGACTGGTGTTCTTAAATCTGGTATGGTGGTCATTTTTGCTCCAGCCACCATGACAACTGAAGTCTACTGAAATGTACCTCAAAGCTTTGAGTAAAGCTCTTCCTGGGAACAATGTGGCTTCCAAGTCAAGAACATTTTGGTCAAAGATGTTCATCATGACAATGCTGCTGGTGGCAGCAAAAATGACCCAGCAATGGAAGCAGTTAGCTTCACTGCTGAGGTGATTATCTTGAACCATCCAGGTCAAATCAGTGCTGACTATACCCCTCTAGTGGATTGTCACACAGCTCACATTACTTGCAAGTTTGCTGGGTTGAGGAAAAGACGGATTGCCCCTCTGATAAAAAGCTGAAAAAAGGCTCTAAAGTCTTGAAATCTGGGAATGCTGCCATTGTTGATGTGGTTCCTGCCAAGCCCATGTGTGTTGAGAGCTTCTCTGACTATTTTCCTCCAGGTCATTTTCCTGTTCATGATATGAGACAGATATGGATAAATTCTACAAGTTGCCTGTGGTCAGATGGCTTGGTACAAGAATAAGAACCAGAGGAACCAGCAGTTGGTGTAATGGCTATGTCACTGGACTCCCATGTAGTCGACCATGGTTCGAGTCCCGGACCTGGTGGCTTAAACTCATGCCGGGCGCATATGTGTGTGTGCCCAATATCACAAGAGGAGAATAGAGGAGAAGGGATTCCATCAGGGTCATCTCCCCTGGGGGGGGGGGTGATTTCTCATTTTCTGTCTCTCTGTCTCTCTCTGTCTTCCTGGCAAGCACACGCACTCTATAGCAAAAAAACTCTCCAAAAATAAATAAATAAATAAGAAACAGAAATCCCAAGTCTCATTCCTGACTCTAATTTTTCACAGGACACTTAACTTCTTCAATGCTTACTTTTTTCATTACAGAAGTATTACTAATAATTATAGTCTGCAACATACGTTCCTCAGAAGAGAATTGTGACTTGAGTTCAATTAACTGCTTCTAATTTTTCAAACATAAAATTCTATTTGATACTTGCCTAATAATAAAAACACAGTGTCCAAACTAATTGTTTCCTAAATGTGATTAGTTTTTTAGAATCATCAATTCATACTGAGGTCACTTTATGAAATAAAGATAAAATTGGAACTAACTCAGATAAAAATAGTATCCTTTCACATTAGTCCCCACAACAGCTCAACATTATCTTCTGAGGAAAGGGGTCTATTATGAGAAACTGCGGGGAACAGGGGAGAAGATGGCTAAAAGAAAAGTCAATTCCTACACAGAACTACACAGTTTGCAGTGCTCAAATGATGCTGGGTCCATATGGAAGACTCAGGTTCAGCTCCCTGATAAACCTTTGAACGTACCCATGATCCTGTCTGGCTTTGGGAAGGCTGGTGGGGGTAAGGAGATTATGGCATGAGACTCCGTTGGGGGTACTTGCCTTTCTCTCTCTCTGGTTCTCATAAAAGAAAGAAAATTTTAAAACCATAATAAAAATATCAAACAATTTCTAGGGGCACCATGGTTCTTTAAAAAGGATGAACAAAACTGGAAGTTGAATAAGAAAAGAAAAAGTTCATGTATTCATTATCTCTTCCCATAGAGAAACGGGACTTTTATAGTTCAGTAATTTAAAAAATATTATTCTCCCTTCCTATTTTAATGTGAGGTTTTAGTTTAAAACACCCTCATAAAATGATAATGATCATAAAATCATGAAATATGCCTATCGTAGCAGAACTAGAAGCAGCTAATGCTTAAAACATGCCTGAATAGAATTCTCATCACTGTGCTGAGGTGACAGGCCATAGCTGAGAGAAACACTAATGTTTTTTATTGGAGTAGAGCATGCATATTTGTACAAATTGTGCAAATGTTAAGTATACAGACTGATAAATATTAAAAAGGAGACCACATCTATGTAACAAACCATCATATTGAGAAATAATTATGAAAAAACTAATTTATGATAAAAATAGGTCGTTGGTTAATGTTTGGCATTGTCATCTGGGAGGAAACACACTTGCTGAGGTTATGAGGGTCATGACATAGTCCATATCTTGACCTAGGCAATGGTCATTATGAGTGTTTCCATATGTAAAATTCTATGCCTTTAAGATTTGTGCATTTTCTATACTTAAGTTATAATTCAATAAGAAGTGAAAGAAAATTCAGTTTTGCCTGTCCTTGAGCTGTAGGCAAATTGAATCATATAATGTGTGTTCTTTTCCATTTTGTTCAACCTTGTTTAGGAAATTCATCCACATAGTTTAACATGCAGTAATTGCTGTTCATTTTTATCACCAATGTGTTCAATTGCATGAATATGCTGCAGTTTATTTATCTATTCTATTTCTGGGCTGTATTCAGTTTGGGGATAATATAAATCATCTTACTGTATATGACTTTTGGTGTTTATGCATGTGCATTTCTGCAGGGCATATATTTAGGAGTGAAATTGCTAGGTCTTGGGGTATGAGTCTGCCCAACTGGATATACTACCAAACTATTTTCCAAAGTGGTCATGCCAATGTACACATCCCAATTAATGTATGAGAGTTCACTAGTTCCATATCCTTACCAATAACTGGCATTATCAGTCTTTGTAATTTTAGTCATTCTGATAGTTGTGTCTACACATTTTATTGTTATTTTAATTTCTTTGATTCCTAGTGAGTTTTAGTATTTTTTTATATATTAGTATCTATTTTGTTGAATCTGTTCAAGTGTTTTGCTCATTTTTCCTTTTTTTAAAAACCGAATTATTTATTTAATTTTATTTATTCATTCATTTATTTTAATTTGACCAGAAAGAGAGATAGAAAAAGAAAGAAAGCCACCAGGTCCAGGACTGGAACTGTGGTTGGCCATGTGGGAGTGTCCAGCGCCTTAACCACCACGCCACCTGCTGGTCCCTGCCAATTTTTCTAATAGCTTGTCACAATATCTTACTGATAGTATTGAGTGTTTTTTGGGGGGTTTTTTTAGAATTATTTTATTGGGAACCAGCAGTTAGTGTAATGGCTATGTCGCTGGACTCCCATGTAGTCGACCGCGGTTCGCATCCCAGACCCGGTGGTTTAAAACTCACGCTGGGCGTGTGTGCATGCATGCCCAAGATCCCGAGAGGAGAGTGGAGGAGAAGGGATTGCGGCGTGACCATCCCCCCTGGGGGGTGATTTCTCACTTTCTGTCTCTATGTCTCTCTCTGTCTGGCAAGCGCATGCGCCCTATAGCGAAAATTTCTCCAAAAAAAAAAAAAAAAGAATTATTTTATTTAACTTTATTTATTTATTTACTTTTTTTTTAAATTTGACCAAAGAGGGATAGAGTGAGAACAAATGAGAGGGGGAAAGTGAGAAAGCAAGCTGCCAGGTCCAGGATTCAAACCATGATCCACCATAGGGAGTCCTGAACCCTTAACCACCATGCCACCTGCCAGCCCCAATATTTAGGGTTTAATAGTGTTTATTTTATTGATTTGAAAGAGCTCTATATTTTGAATATAAATCTTATCACTTTCCTTTTCAATATCTTCATAGCATCTTTTGATAACTAAACATTATTAACATTAGTTTGGTCCAAGTTATCCATCTTTCCTTTCGTGGTTAGTGTGCTTTTTGTATCCTGTCTTAGAAATCGTCATCATAATCACGAATATCATTTCCAGTGTCAGTTTTAGAAGAGTCTCACATTTAATGTGCAGTTTCCCAGATTGTAACTTTCTCTGTGATATAATGTAGAGATGTTTCATTTTTCCATAGGATATCCAGTTGTACCAGCACTATTTATTGAAAAGATCATCTTTCCTCACTGCCCAGCAAGTCATCACCTCTGTCATAAATCAAGTGTCTCTGTGTGTACATATTGCCAGTCACTCTATTCTGTTCAATAGGTCTATTTTTCTCCCCTTAAATTTAAGTTTATACTAAGTTTGTTAAAGTTTATTTATTTATTTCTTCCACGAACAAGAGACAGACAGACAGATGCAGCACTCCAACAGTCTTTTTTTTTGGGGGGGGGGCTTAGGGCACATGCACTCCCTGGCAAGAGAGAGACAGAGACACTGAGAAGGAAAGTAAGAAATCGCCCCTCAGAGGGGATGGCTATGCTGCAATCTCTTCTCTAGTCTCCACCTGGAATCTTGGGCATGCACACATGCTCACACGCCTGTTATCTAACACAGTCTTGAACTACCCCCAGCTTTAGCCAACCACAGATAATGTGTATGTGCAAGATAATGAGTATATGCATGCCTGGCATACTCAAGGAGGTCTCTGGATGTGAACTCAGAACCTTCCCATATGTGTCAGCCTTGTGGAATGTTGTATTTTACTGCTACATTACTATCTAGCTCCCTTTGAATAAGTTTTGATACTCAAAAACAAGTCCTATTTTCTTCTTTTTAAAGATGAACTGTTTTGGGACCAGCAGTCGGCTTAATGGCTATGTCGCTGGACTCCCATGTAGTCAACCACAGTTTGAGTCCCGGACCTGGTGGCTTAAACTCATGCCGGGCGTGTGTACGTGTGTACCCAAGATCCTGAGAGGAGAATGGAGGAAAAGGGATTGAGGTGTGGACATCCCCCCTGGGGAGTGATTTCTCGCTTTCTGTCTCTCTGTCTCTCTCTTTATGGCAAGCGCACATGCCCTATACCAAAAACCTCTAAAAAAAAAAATGAACTGTTTTTGGTCCTTTTTATTTTCATATTAATGTTCTAATAACTTCTAACAACCCACCCAAAGAAACAATCCCATAATATGCTAACATTTTTATTAGGGCTGCTTTAAATATGTAGACCAATTTAAGGAGAATTGTATTCCAGTCTATTAACATGGAGTTTCCCTCCAGTTACACACTGAACAAACTGCAGACAAGGTATCATTTTATCTTTAGATATCTCAATGTGTATTTCATAAAAGCAATATTTTCTCACAGTATGTTATTAAAATCAGAAAATTAGCACCTGTACAATATACAGTACTATTACCCAACTGTACACCTGTCATCAATTATCTCACTAATGACTCTGTAGCAAATAATAATAATAGTGTTTATTTGGTTGTTTTCTGACCTGAGAGTCAATCTCAAATCACATATTGCATTTAGTTGTCATGAGTGTCAAAAGATAAAATTACAACACTTCAAAGATCTATCTAAAATAATAAAATAGCATCTCACTACCTGATTTCAAAATATATTATAAAGCAGCAATAATCAAAACAGCATGGTACTGGCACAAAAATATACACATAGACCAATGGAACAGAATAGAGAATCCAAAAATAAACCCAAGTCATATATCCAACTGATTTTTGACAAAGGGTACAAGACAATGCAGTGGAGAAAAGAAAGGTTTGTTTTTTTTTTTCAGCAAATAGTGATAGAAGAACTGGATATTCACCTGCAAAAATGAAACAGGAATCCTTTCTCTCACTATTAACAAGAATCAACTCAAAACGGATCAAAAAGATTGGGAAAGAAATTATGGAGAAAAATAAAGAGGCAAGACATTTATGGGATACAGAAATGGATTGTTGTCTATTGATGATAATGTATATAGTATCCTTAACTGGGCTGGTATGAGGTGCATTCATGTTGGGTAAATTCACTTTACAAGTTAAGTAATGTATAGTGATTGATTGTATAAAATAAATTTTAATTAGTTAATTAATTAATTTTTAAAAATTAATTAAAAAAATTTTAAATGACGTAGTGGGAGCCAGTAGGTGGCGTAGTGGCTAAGGCACTGAACTCCCACATGCTGATCATGGATTAAGTCCCAGACCTGGAGGCTTGTTTTCTCACTTTCCCTCTCTTTCTCTGTTCAAATTAACATAATAATGATGATTAATAAAATAAAACAAAATAATTTTTTTAAAAAAACATGTAGCATATCTTTTATACATTATATTTTGTAATATTTGATTTGAATGTGACCAATTTTAACCTTAGTGACTACTGTATTGAC
Source organism: Tupaia belangeri chinensis (assembly GCF_000334495.1). NCBI lineage: Eukaryota > Metazoa > Chordata > Mammalia > Scandentia > Tupaiidae > Tupaia > Tupaia belangeri. The sequence goes on along the minus strand of NW_006159835.1, from coordinate 4,127,970 downwards.
AAAATATTTATTATATTTGTGAAAATAAGTTATTTTAAATATTAAAAATGATTTCAATATAAAGGCTAACCTACAAAACTACTAGTAGGAAATGTAGAGAAAACTTTTTAAAACATTGGAGTAGGCAAAGATTTCTTAAATAAGACCCCTAAAGCATAGGCAATAACCGCCCCCCCCAAACAGGCAAGGATTAAATCTAGCTAAAAAGCTTCCTTGCAGTGAAGGAAACAATAATCAGAGTGAAAAGACAACCATCAGAATGGGAGAAAATATTTGAAAATTATTCCTCAGACAAGGGATTGATATCCAGAATATATAGGGAACTCAAGCAGCTTGCCCATGAACAAAAACAGTCATCCAATTTAAAATAGGCAAATGAATTAAAGAAGACTTATGGATAGCCAAGTGACATATGAAAAAAATGTTCAAAGTCTCTTGTCATAGAAGAAGATCCTTTTCACCAAGATGGTGCCGAAAGTGAAGAAGGGAGCTCCTGCGTCTCCCAAAGCTGAAGCTAAGACAAAGGCTTTGAAGACCAAGAAGGCGGTGCTGAAAGGTGTCCACAGCCACAAAAAAAAGATCTGTACATCACCCACCTTTCAGAGGTCCAAGAGGGCTGCAGAGACAGCCTAAATGTCCTTGGAAGAGCACCTCCAGGAGAAAGAAGCTTGGCCGCTATGCCATCATCAAGTTACCTTGACAACCGAGTCTGCCATGAATAAGGTAGAAGACAACAGCACACTTGTGTTCATTGTGGATGATTCTAAATACACACTTTTTCACCAAAAAAAAAAAAAAAAAAGTTTCTTGTCCTAAGGGAAATGCAAATGACAATAAAACCACAATGAGATACCATTTAATCCCAGTTAGAATGGCTATGATCAAAAAAATAAAGAATGACAAGTGGTGGGAATGTAAATTAGTACAACCTCTGTGAAAAACAATATGGAGGTTCCTCAAAAACATACGTATGACCCAATAATCCCACTCCTTAGTATTTACCCAAAGGAGAGGAAAGCAATCAGAAAGACACTTTCACTTCCATGTTTACTGCAGCATTACTCACAATTGCTAAAATATGGAAACAACCGAAGTGTCCAAAAACTGATGACTGAGTTGAAAAACTGTGACACATATACACTGTGGAATATTATCCAGCTATAAGAAACAATGAGATCCTATGGTTGGACTCCAAGTGGATGAATATAGAAGACTTAATGTTAGGCAAAGTGAGCCAGACTTTGAAAGATATACATTATATTTTCCCACTCATTTGATACTGAGTGTCTGCACTCTATGGCAGGTGGAGAAGATGAATGTGGGTGCTAGAAACTGTAAGGGAGAGAGCGGATGGTAGAAAATGGGTGGTGGGTGGTAGGCAGTAGGTGATGGAGGACGAATTGAGGAAATATTTAACAGACAGAAAATTGTAAAGTTTTCTGTTGAAAATACATGTATGTATTGTATAATTCATGACGGAGACTTTATGTAAAAAAATTGATTTGAATTTTTTTAAAAAGATATTAATTGGCTCTATTTGCAAATCTAGAGTTGGACAACATGTCATTCCATAAATTTCCAAAAAGGTCACCTCATGGAACTCAGGGAAACACCTACTTACATTTGCCAGTTTATTTTACAGATGAATAACCAGATGAAAAGATGGATAGGGTGGGATATAGAAGGTTAGAATGGGAATGGCACTTTCAGGTTCTCTCCTATGCACCACCATCCTAGCATCTCCACATATTCAGCAACCCAGAAACTCATCAAATCTTATTGTTCAAGAGTTTTATGTTTTTTTTTTTCCTTTGTTTATTTGCCAGAGGACACACACTCACCAGTTAAAGAGAGAGATAAAGAGAAAGAGAGAATCAAGAAAGTATCCCCCATGGGAATGGTCATGCTGCACTCCCTTCTCTTCCATCTCACCCTCCTGCAAGATTTTGGGCATGCATGCATACATACCCTGGGTGTTTTTCAAGCCACTGGGTCCAGGACTCACATGTAGCCATGTAGGATCCAGCTGCCTTAACTACCAGGCCACAGGCTGGCTCTCAAGCATTTTTCTAATTTGATCTCCAGTCCCTCTCCCCCTCCCAGAGGTCAATGAGTGATGCTGAAAATTCCAACCTTCTAATCACTTGGTCTTTCTGGTGACTGGCTCTATCCTGAGTTTATCTGGGGGCTCCACTCTAAGAAACCTCATTAGTACAAATGCAGAAGTTATTACATAGGTTCATTATAAATAATAGAATATATGACTATAACTTAGGAAATTCCAGGGGTTTCAGGAGCTATATGGAGTAACTAGAGAAAAAGATCAAATAAATTTCTTATTATGCCACATCATGTTCACTTAATTGTCTTTCATCTCACATAGTTCCTCAGTCTTTACCTTGACAGTTTTAAACAATATAGTTCAGTTGTTTTGGAGAATATCCTCAATTTAGGTTTATCTGGTATTTCCTCATGCTTAGGTCTAGGTTACCAGAGAAACAACATATCTTTTCTTGGTTTACCATATCAGTTATAGAATGTCAATTTCCCCATACTGATAATGTTAATTTTGATAATTTGGTTAAGAAGGTATATTTTAGGCTTCTCAACTGTAAATTTATTCTCCCTATTTGACATTTTTTGGAAGTGGAGTGGGCAGATGATACTGTATTAATGATATTTTTTAATATTTCATTTTCTGGTTGTTGATGGCACATAGAAATTCAATTGATGATCTTAAACTTGCTAGATTCTAATTTCTTTATAACTTTTAATATCTCAATTCTTTTCATTCCAATAATTCATCTGTAGATTATGTGAATTTTCTAGACATGCAAGTATATCAATTATATGGATAATGACAGGGTTTTTTTCCTTAGGCCTTATATATTTTATTTTGCTTTCTTGCCTTTTGGACTTACTAAGGCAATATTAAACAGAACATTTTCCATGGGAAAATTTTTATTTTTTTTAATATGTTGTAGATTTTTTATATTAGGTCATCAGGAAAGTCATGACATATTTTTGCAAAGAAAGACATAGAAAAATGGGGACCAGCAGTTAGCGTAATGGCTATGTTGCTGGACTCCCACATAGTCGACCGCGGTTCGAGTCCCAGACCCGGTGGCTTAAACTCATGCCAAGCACATGTGCGTGCGTGCCCAAGATCCTGAGAGGAGAATGGAGGAGAAGGGATTGTGGCGTGGCCATCCTCCCCCTGGGGGGGGGCAATTTCTTGCTTTCTGTCTTTCTGTCTCTCTCCACCTGTCTGGCAAGTGCACGTGCCCTATAGCAAAAACCTCTCCAAAAAAAGAAAAACATGGAAAAATGTCTCATGACTTTTCCAATGACCTAATAAAATCATTTGCCACATTAGAGAAGATCTTTTCATATATGTGTGTGTGTGTGTGTGTGTGTGTGTGTGTGTGTGTGTGTGTATGTATTTATTATTATTATTATTAATTTCCTATAGGACTTCTGTGCTCACTGGAGGGAGAAAGAGAGAGAAAGTGAGTAAAACACCCCCTAGAGGATATGACCATATCACAATCCTTTCTTCTCCATTCTCCTTTTAGGATTTTGGGCATGCATGCACATGTGCCTGGCATATTTTTCAAGCCTCTGTGTCCAGGACTCTATGTAGTCAACCATGTAGGAGGATTCAGGTGCTTTAATCACCAGGCCAATGGCTGGCCACAGGGAAGGTCTGTATTTTCCATTCACTGATGCTAGGCTTTTCTTTTTCAGTCAGGAATATTTATAGAATTTTACCAAATGCCTTTTCCACCTCTACTAAATTAATAATATTATCCCTTTACTCTGCATATATAATTACATTGATTAACTTTTCAAATGTTAAACCAACCTTGTATTTTATAAAATAAACCAATGTACTCACACACAATTGCTATTGTCTTTGCTAGGTTCTTATTTGTAAAACTAAATTGCAGCTATCTCCAACTAATTTTTTTATCCCAACTATAATTTGATTTAATTTATGGCACAAATTATAGTCAGTTTTGGTAAATGTTTCCAGCTCTCTCTTCCCTTTTCCAATCACTATAGCTATGCAATAAATCATTTCCAAAAATTAATGGTTTGGAATAACAATAATCATTTTTATCTCCCACGGTTTATCTGTGTCGAAAATTTCAGGGACAATAATTGGTGTAATGGTTATGTCGCTGGACTCCCAGGTAGTCACTGCAGTTCAAGTCCCAGACCCAGCAGCTTGAAACTCACCCTGGACGTGTGTACGTGTGTGCCCAAAATCTGAAGAGGAGAAAGAAGGAGAAGGGACTGTGGTGTGGCCATCCTCCCCTGGTGGTGGTGGTGGGGGGGGAGTGGCGTGGTTTCTTGCTTTCTATCTCTATCTCTCTGTTTCTCCACTGAGAGCACACACCCTTTGGGGGGGGGACTATCTTAAATAAACAAATAAATAAATAAATAGAACTCCAGAGCAGCTCAGCTGGGCAGTTCTGAAGCTCAAGGTCTCTCAAGAGGTTGCAATCAGATTGGTTGGGGTTGGCTGAGCTCAAAGGCTTCTTCATTGAGATGCCTGGTCCCTAGGCTGGGGAGACTCCAACAAGATATTGACCCACCTAGGGCTCCTCAACCATTTTTTCTAACTCAGTGTTGTCCCCACTGTGTCAGCTTAGGATAACTGAGCTTTTTATATGGCATCTCAGGGTTCCAAAGGCATGCATCCTAAGAGAGGCAGGGAGAAGCTATTAGATTGTCAAGAAAGGCATGTTTTTTTCTATCAAAAATATGTCATGAGTTTCTTGATGACCCATTATTATATATTGCCTTTTGACCTAACATGGTAAGTCACATAACATCAATCTATCAAACATTTTTTGGTTGAGACAGTTACAAGACCCTACTCAGCTTCGAAGGTCGGAAAAAATGGCCGATCTCTCAATGAAGAAGTCACAAATGACTCTTTCACATTGCAACTCCTTCACAAGTTACAAGTCAAATGGTAAGAACAGGCAGGATCAGACATACATGGTTGCAATCATCTAGACAATGTGACTTGCCATAGTAGCAACCACAAGTCCCATAGCCAGTTAGTCATCTCTGTATTGAGACCTGCTCTAGCCTATGGCTTTCCACAACTCCTTTTCTCTGCCTCCAGTAGCACAGTGCCTGTGTTCACTCATTGTCCTTCATGCACAATCACACACCTAGTCCCATAAGCTTGCTCTTAAGGTCAACGCCTCAGAGAGTCTCTCTAGAGTTTTAGAGGGTAAATAAGATCCTTAGAGAGATTTTTGCCCACTGAACTGGGTTAGGAGCTGGTAACAAAATGATTAAAAAAAAAAAAAAAAAAACACCCCCTCACGAAGGAGTAGTCATCTCTGTATTGAGACCTGCTCTAGCCTATGGCTTTCCACAACTCCTTTTCTCTGCCTCCAGTAGCACAGTGCCTGTGTTCACTCATTGTCCTTCATGCACAATCACACACCTAGTCCCATAAGCTTGCTCTTAAGGTCAACGCCTCAGAGAGTCTCTCTAGAGTTTTAGAGGGTAAATAAGATCCTTAGAGAGATTTTTGCCCACTGAACTGGGTTAGGAGCTGGTAACAAAATGATTAAAAAAAAAAAAAAAAAAAGCCACCCCTCTAGAAGGAAGTCAGTGGAGAAAGGAACTTGTCAGTCATCCAGAAAATACAGAACTTTAAAGGACATTGAGGCCAGAAGCATCATGATGAGTTTACACTTTAGAAAGATCATAGCTATGATTAAAGTAAAGTTTTCCCTGTCTCTTGCTGCCAGGAACAAAGCATAGTCCATTGAAAATTTCCATTACATTGTAGTAGACCTGAGGGAGAACTCTTTGATCTAAAGCCTCTTTGAGTGAGAATTATCCAGACCTAGCTTGTCTATGTACAAACCAGAAAGCATACACTGAAAAAAACTTACACTGGAATGGGGTTTGTTTTCCTCAGTTTGGAAGACAGAATTAGGAGTTGCAGTAGCAAAAATAACTCATCTTCTGAAGAATTCACTCCAAATTCTGAGTTCATGTTCGCCATTACAACAGACATAGGTTGTTAATTTAATTCTGTAACCGTGAAGAAAAATGGGCATAACAACAATCCTTGTAAATTGCTCTGGAAATATCTGATTTATTAAAAATGCCCAGGATGTTTTTAGCAACAAAATTTACCTATGAAAAGTGCGACAAAGATGCTAAAGAATACTCACAATTGCCTTCTGTGGACTTGAGAGTGGCAGCAGTAATTCATGGTAGAGCTTTCTTTTCCTGCACCGTAACCTACATTGGACAGAGAAACTGTATACCTGATTGATTCAGGAAATCAAAGCAATAAAACTGCCAGGGACAATGCGGCCAAGTGATTAGGAGAAGGCTGGTTGAAAATTTAAGAGCCCTTTTTACTCATTAATCTCCAACTGCTAAAGACAAACAAAAAGCAAAATTAACATGATTGTAAACTAAGCACTTGTGTCCCTTGGCCCGCTGGGAGAGGATGGGTTGATCAAAGCAAATGAGTCGCTAAGAACTGTGGGACAGGCACTGCTTCGCAAGTGCACAGCCGGCATCCATTATCCAGCCTGTGTCTGGGACAGGTGAGCACCGTAATTCATCTTGGCTTCAATTTGGAGCCAAGTGGGAAACCTACCTCCCTGTCCACGCAGTTTATATGTGAATCCCCTGAGTTCTGGGGGGAGGGGGGAGAGGGGTGGAGTTTTTGCATTGGCATAAAGACTTTTTCTGCCCTTTCAAATGTGTCCAGAACAAACAGCTGGGAGGGGTTTCTGAGTTCCCTAACTTTAAGCAGTTAAGATGCCTTCCAAGAAAGCTAGAAATTGCTGTCTTAGTTCAATGCGTAGGCTCTCCCAATGAAACTAGAAAGTTTTTTGTTTTTTCAAGAAAATACTACAAGACTCAGAAGGAAGCTTCCCCCCACTATCATAACCATGAAAACTCAAAAGCTTAGAATTGAAGTTATTCTCAAGGGTAAACCCATGTGATCAATGGGCACCTGAATTACTTAAATCATGTCCAGGACTTGACATACTCATATGGTTCTGGTACAAGAAAATAAATAGGCATCTGACTTGGTCTTTTCTTTTCACCAAATTCCTTTTTTTTTTTTCAATTTCCTTTTTTTTTTTTCAATTGCCAGAGGACAAATATGCTTGCCAGAGAGAGATGGAGAGACAAAGAGAAAGAGGGGGAGAACACATCTCACAATGGGGTGTGGTCATGCCAAAATCTCTTCCCCATTTTTCCATCCTGTCAGGATTTGGAGCACCCATGCACACAGGCCAGAGTGTTTTTCAAGCTACTAAGGCCGGGATTCAAACCACAGTTAGCCACATGACTTCTGACTCCCTGAACCAACAGGTCGCAGGGCTGGCCTCAAAATTCTTTAAAAAAACCAACAAAGTGTAAAATGAAATATCTGCATCAACAACTGGAATTTCATCTGAGAATCACTGAGAAATTGAATGCTGAAATTCAATCCTGAATTGAACTGGGTTGCAAAATAAAGCCAAACCACAGAAGACGATCTTTCCTCTGAGTGGACACAACAAGCTGCTGGTATGAGCAGGAGACGCCATTGCAGAAGGAAGCCTCTGCCATCCAAATCATGGAGAGAGAGGCCCTCTGCCACAGGCCCTGTAGGAGGCGGGACATTTAGTGCTCCCCTCTCTTTCAGCACCCTGAGTGGTGGGTCAAGGTCTTAACAAGGCACAAATCAGTCAAAAACCTGAAAGTGTAAGGGTTTCGTTTTTGTTGTTGTTGTTGTTGTTGTTGTTGTTTTTAGAGGTTTTTGCTATAGGGTGCATGTGCTCACCAGAAAGATAGAGAGAGACAGAGAGACAGAAAGCGAGAAATCACCCCGCAGGGGGGATGGCCACACTGCAATCCCTTCTCCTCCATTCTCCTTTCGGATCTTGGGCATGCACGCACACGTGCCTGGTGTGAGTTTAAGCCACCGGGTCCGGGACTCGAACCACAGTCAACTACATGGGAGTCCAGCAACATAGCCATTACGCTAACTGCTGGTCCCAGGGTTTTGGTTTTAATTTGCTACAGGATGCATGTGCTTGCTAGAGAAAGAGTGAGAGAGAAAGAGAGAGCAAGCAAGCCCGAACACACACACACACACACACACACACACACACACACACACACCGGCAATCCCTTTTCCATTCTCCTCTCAGGATTTTGGGCGTGCACACACTTCCAGCATAGTTTTTAAGGCTCCAGTTCCAGGACTGCAACCAGATGGTCGGCGATGTGGGACCCAGCAACCTTAACCACCATGCCACCAGCTGGCCCAAAGCATAATAAGTTCTTTTTCCCAGAGATCCCTACTCATATTAGAGATGTGACTTCAGCTCTGACTCTACCATCCCCATTCCACTATGCTCCTCTCCCACAATTTTATTTTTAAAGAATTATTTTATTTAACTTTATTATTTATTTTATTTTGACCAGAGAGAAAGAGAGAGAGAGGAAAGTGAGAAAGCAAGCCACCAGGTCTGGGACTTGAACCGCGTTCAGCCATGTAGGAGTCCAGTGCCCCCAACCACCTCACCACCTGCCGGCCCCCCTCCCACAATTTTATGACAATATGTTGCTGCATTTCTGAAATATCATTACTGCTAGGTTTCTTTATTTTTATTTCATCTGGATCTGATGTCCTACTAATAAAGATTTGGTTCGGGACTATTCAGTCTATTCTGTTGCTTGATAACTGAATAACGCAGTCTGGATGACTTATAAAGATTAGAGGTTTATTCAGCTCAGTTTAGGAGGTCTGAAGTCAAAGGTCCCCATCTAGCAAGGGCCTTCTCGTTCGGGGGACTCTCCATAGAGTCCTGAGGCAACACAGCATCGCTTGGCAAGAACTTGCATGTGTCTGTAATAGTGTCACTCCCTCTCCTTAGCCCATGAGGATTCAATCGTGGGCTCTGCCTTGATGACCTTGTCTAGTCCTTCTCACTGCCCAAGTTCCAGAGTCAAAAGTTTTTGCTCTCTTAACCCTGTCACAACCAAATTTCAGTTTATGAATTTTGGAGGAACACATTCAGCCCGTAGTAGGGACCCACATCAATTTCTGACAACCTGCAACTCAGCTATTTGTTCAAAATCAGCTGAGTAAGACTATGGCTCTATTGAAAGAAAATTCAGCCATGAATTTTATTTTGTTGTGCAAAGAAGAAACAGTGTGGTTGCCCCCTGTTGTGTGAAGGGCTGGGGGCAAACTCCACATCATCATTCGGTTGGGGTTATGCACTAGACTTCCGTGGGGAAGTGCACAAGTCAAGGGTCTGCGAGAGAAGATGACATGGTCCCAGACTCTCCCACCATCCCAGAGAAAGGGATGCTAAGATGGGGTGCCATCTGTGTCCCAGTGGGAGGACATGTGCCCTCCAGTACCATACCACCTTAGGGTACACTTAGGAAAAAGCAACCCAGTCACAATGTGGACAAAGAGTATTTAGAACCAGGATGGCTGAGTGTAGATGTCAGGTGTTAGGAGTTGTCTGGGAAAGCCTGTTACTCAGAACCTGGGGATTTCAGGGACGCTTGTAATGTAGTACCGTCCACTGGGGCAGAAAGCCATCCTGTGGGAGGCAAGGCTTCGGCACTAGCTTCCTCTCAATAGCAGGGGAGACTTTAGCTCTGGCTGGCACAATAGTCAGGCAGCCTCAGCATTAGCTCCAATGGTCATTTGTGGGTGACCTACCTGAGGCACCACACTTTTCTACTCATCCTTTAAACACGCTAGTCATAACCCCTCTAGAGACCTGGCAGTAACTTATAGGAACAACACCATGCTACAACTGTCTGTCACAAAAAGGAAGTTCTGAGTTGATGAAAGCTTGTCTAGAGATGAAAAAGCTTCAATGGTGTAACTGTATAACATTGATCAGAACATGTTAATGAGGGAGAAGGCAAAATAGAGATAGTCTATTAGTTAGGGCTAAAAGATGGAGAGATGGGACCAGCAGTTAGCATAATGGTTATGTTACTGGACTCCCATGTAGTTTACTGTGGTTTGAGTCCCAGACCCAGTGGCTTAAACTCATGCCGGGCAAATGTGCGTGCATGCCCCAAATCCCGAGAGGAGAATGGAGGAGAAAGGATTGTGGTGTGGCCATTCCCCACCCCGGGGGTGATTTCTTGCTTTCTGTCTCTCTGTCTCTCTCTGTCTTTCTGGTGAGCACACATGCCCTATAGGAAAAACCACTCCAAAAAAAAAAAAAAGAGGAAAAAAGAAAAGATAGATTATGAGATGAATATGAAGAAAGATATGAGGGAGAAAGTAACAGTCAAAATAAATTCATTCCATGGGACCAGCAGTTAGTGTAATGGCTATGTCGCTGAACTCCCATGTAGTCGACCAGGTTCGAGTCCTGGACCCGGTGGCTTAAACTCACGCCGGGCGTATACGCGTGTATGCCCAAGATCCTGAGAGGGGAATGGAGGAGAAGGGATTGTGGCATGGCCATCCCCCCTGGGGGGTGATTTCTCACTTTCTGTCTCTCTCTGTCTTTCTGGCGAGTGCACATACCCTATAGCAAAAACCTCTCCAAAAAACAAACAAATAAATAAATAAATAAATTCAACAAATACTCATTGAGCACTTGTGTTAAGTTCTGAGGATGAACTGGTACATAAGAATGCTATTATCCTAAGAGATCTCAAATAGTGAAACTAATAATTTGTAAATTTCCCCCTAAATTACTTGGAGTAATATTCTAACACTCTAAGTTGCAATTCTGTTTACCTAAATGAATTTTTTTAAAAAGTCTAGTAATGAAATAGAAATAGTAATAATTTTAAAGCAGGAAAAGAATATCTAATCTTTCAAAACTCAGAGGACTGGGGCTGGCAGGTGGCATGGTGGGTGGGGGGCACTGGACTCCCACATAGTTGACCACAGTTCAAGTCCTGGACCTGGTGGCTTGCTTTCTAGCTTTCTCTTTCTCTCTTTATCTTTCTCTCTCTCTGACTCTCTTTCACTAGCTCTGTCCCTCTCTGGTCAAATTTAAAATAAATAAAGTTAAAATAAAATAATTATTTTAAAAAATTCAGAGGGCCAGCAGGTAGAGGTTAAGGCACTGGATTCCATATGGCCAACTGTGTGGTTTGAGTCCTGGACCTGGCAGCTTGAAAATCACACTGGGCGTGTGTATGTGTGCCCAAAATCCTGAGAGGAGACTGGGGGAGAAAGGGTTCCAGCATGGCCATCTCCCTTGTGTGTGTGGGGTGGTCATGGGGGCTTTGATTTCTCACTTTCTCTCTGGTGGGCTCACGTGCCCAGTAGCAAAACAAACAATCTCAAAAAAAAAAATTAGAATGTTTTGTTTGCTTGTATACAGATTTTAGGAAAGGGTCTTATTTGGGGAGAATTTTCTAGCTTCAAAAATAAGAATCTTAAAGCATCTAAGGCACATCAGGTAACAACAAAAAAAGCTCTGAAGAGAATGTTGTCATGTAGTAGAATGCTGGCATTTTCAAATATGCAAGCACTAAGAAAATACACCACCTTTCTGAGTATTTTTCAGAAACATTCTAGAACAGGATATTATCAAAAGAAAGAATTCAAACATAGAGAAGTTGCAGTTCAAAGAGACAAGCAGCTAGCACTGAAAACAGTTCTTGTAGGAAAGGAGTCTTGATCATTGATGTAACCACAGTCATACCGATATGAAAATGGCCAAAGATAAAAATAAGCAGTCCACAAAGGATGAAATATAAATGGTTGGTAAAACATGAAATGGTCAGGAGTCTATATGGTAAAATCACAAAGAAATACCTCTTTTCAATATATCAGTTTTAGTTTTTTTGTTTTATTTTGCTAGAGGATGCATGTGCTTGTGGCAGGATGGGGAGGTGAGAAAGTGAGAAAACACCCACACCACAACCCCTTCTTCTCCATTCTTGTGGGAGGCTGCGCACCGGGGAGTCTGCCGAGGTTTCTCAGGGAGCAAACAATTACCATGATTGGTTCCCTTCCAAAAACCTGACCTTCGAAACCTTGCTCTGATTGGCCACTAGAATCCCTCAAATTTGCATATCCAGCACCTCATGATTGGTCCAAAAGCAACCAATCACAGCCCACTGTTTACAACCAATCACGGCCCACCATTTACAACCAATCACGGCCCACCGTTTACAACCCACCAGAGTGTATATAACCACGATGCCTGACCCACAGTAGCCAGACGACCACGACCAGGAAGATGACGACTGAAGAGCCTGAAGAGTTGAAACACCGTGAAGACCCTGAAGAGCTGTGACACTGCATCATCTCTGTGCTGTACCGTGCTGCCCACAATAAACGGACAACACTGTCCTCTCTGTGCTGTAACACTACGCTGCTTGTCCCGGCTCTCACTCCTTCACTCAGGAAACCTGTTCGGCTGTCCCCCAGGGTCGGGACAATTCTCCTCTTGGAATTTTGGGCAGGTATGCACATGCACCCAGTGTGTATTTCAAGGTGCCCGGGTCCAGGATTTAAACCATGCCCTTGGCCAGGTGGGATCCAGCCACTTTAACTACCATACCACTTGCTGGCTCCAGTTTGTGTTTGCTTTTTTTAAAATAAAAAAAACTAAAAATAATTATTAACAGAAGGTGTTTGACAGAGTCATACACTGGTTGAAATTGGGATTACAGTCATAATTACAATGACTGTAGTCGATCGAATCACACTGACTATCTATAAATCAAAAATAAAAAGTGAGAGGAATAAAACAAACCAGCAAATAAGCAAAAACGTTCTTGCAGGTGGCCATTGCACCAAGTTCTCATTCTGAAACGGAAAGCACTGTTTTTCCTTTGTATTAGGATCTACATCGGAGAGCCCTTCTTTCCAGAAAAAGGCTAATAATGTACACAGAATTGGAAAAATCACAACTTGCAACCCCTAAAAAAATAATTAAACCAAGAATTACTGACAGATGCTGAAAAGGCTGGGGAGCTGGTGCAAAAGTTATCACCCTTCAGATTACTAGCCAGTTCCAAACTGTCACCACATAAACCCAGTCATCAATCTTAATATTGTTAATAATCAGAGAACCAGAGCTGCATTATGCTCCTCCAGGTGGGATGCAGTGTTTGGCCTGAATCGAATCAAGCCTTGAGATCCAGCTTCCAATGATAGAAAATATGAAAGTTACTGTTAAGTGATCCCACAAGAAAACAATCATATAAATGTAGAAATTGAAATACTCTAGGGGAAAAAAAAGTATCATCAATTTATAGGAAAAATAAAAGACTGAAGAGAATATCTGTTCTAGATTAAAATAAGGATGCTGATGGGAGAGGCTGTGCTTATATGAGGACAGAGGGAGGGATATGCGAAATCTCTGCACCTTCCACTCAAGTTTACTGTGGACCTAAAGCTGCTCTTTAAAATATAGTCTCAGGACCAGTATACACACACACACACACACACACACACAGAGTCACTTGGCACACTTGGGACCAGTGGTGGCACAGTTATAAAATGTGACAGTGAGGTTGACTCACACAGGAAAATTCCAAATTCAGGACCAGAAGATGGCTTTATGATTTATGTCACTGGATTCCCAGATAGTCAACCGCAGTTCACATCCCAGACCTGGTGGCTTAAAACTTAGTCCAGGCCCATGTGTGTGCATGCCTAAGATCCCAGGAGGAGAATGGAAGAGAAGGGATTGCAGTGTGGCCTTCCTCTGGGGGGTGGGGGAGATCTCTCACTTTCTGTCTCTCTCTCTCTCTGTCTCTCAGGCAAGCACATGCACCCTATTGCAAAAATCTGCCAAAGAAAGAAAGAAAGAGTTGCAAATTTATGTCCAGGGACATCCCTGGACATAAATGTCCATGATCCAGGGACGGCTAAGGCTGGTATGTCCAGGGAAATCCCTGGACATAAATGTCCATGTCCAGGGACATCCCATGGACACAAATGTCCATGATCCAGGGACGGCTAAGGCTGACGGTAAATCACAATGTCAAGAGCCTATTTGGGATGTTGTATCTCTCTCTCTCTCTCTCTCTCTCTCGCTCATGAAATAAATCCCAACAAATACACTCTCACTCACGAAATAAATTTTAACAAACACACACACACTCTCTCACTTACTCATGAAACAAACACTCTCTCTCACTCATGAAATAAATCTCAAACGCACACTGTCTCTCTCTCTCTCTCAGAGACCCAGCACCCAAATGCAATGACATTTTTTTACTGGATCCTAATATGAACAAACTTAATGTAAAAGACATTTTGGGAACAGGTGAAAAAACTTGAGTGTGCTGTTCTTTTGGTCTTAGAGGAATGTCCTCTTATCCAGATATGCTCCAGATATGCACATCAAAATACTTAATAGTGAACTATCATGAAATCTGTATGTACTTTCAAAGACTTCAATGAAAAAAAGGTAAAACATGACAAAATCATTAAAATAATTAAATCTAGGTTACAGACATATGGTGTTTACTATACTATTTATTTATTTTTTTGGGGGGGAGAAGTTTTTGCTATAGGGCACGTGTGCTTGCCAGAGAGAGAGAGACAAAGAGACAGAGAGACAAAAAGCAAGAAGTCACCCCCCAGGGGGGATGGCCACACTGCAATCCTTTCTCTTCCATTCTCCTCTAGGGATCTTGGGCACGCACGCACATACACCCGGCGTGAGTTTTAAGCCACTGAGTCCAGGACTCGAACCGCAGTCAACTACATGGGACTCCAGTGACATAGCCATTATGCTAACTACTGGTCCCACTACACTATTTACTTTTTTCTGGACATTTATGATACTCATAATATATAAAAAGCATTTTTAACATATAGCATTTGTAAAGGTTTGAGAAAACATCCCATGCATATTGTTGGTATAAGCTTCTTAGAGGACAATTTGGAATATATAACTTTGATTTTTAAACATAAATACCTTTTGATATATCTTTAAGGTCTATTCAATGACTAGTGACAAAAGTACAAAGGATATGTTTACAAATATTTATTAGAGCATTATTTACAGTATAAAAATTGAGATGATAGGAAAATAGTTAAAAATATGACAATAATTATATTATTATTTATGATAAAGAATATTGTTACTGTGATTTTTTGTCATTATTGTCATTTTTTTCAAGTTACCAGAGAGTGTATGTACTCACCAGAGAGACAGAAACAGAGAGAGAATAAGAGAAAGGGAGAAAGCATCCCACAATGAGGTGTGATGGTGCCACAAGCCTTCCTATATTTCTGCGTCCTGCCAGGAGTTTGGGCATGCTCACTTGCCTGGCGTATTTTTCAAGCCTCCAGAGTCAAGATTCAAACCACAGTGGGCCATCTGAGATCTAGCACCCTTAACCACTAGGTTTTGGAGCCACCCTAACATGTTCTTGTTTAAAAGAACAAAATAGGTATAGATTTATCCTATCAGTTGACTAGGGCTGACATAACAAAATACAATAGAAATTTCTTTTCTCACAGGTTGGAGGTTAGATGTCCACACCCAGGTGTCAGCAGGGCTGGTCTCTTCTGAGGCCTCTCCTTGGTTTGTGGATGGCCATCTTCTCCCTGTGCCTCAGGAGGTCTTCTTTCCCTCTGACGTATTAATCCCAAATTTCTAATCTCCAAAGACTCTAGTCACGTGGGATTGGAACCCACCCTAAAGGTCTCCTTTGAATTTAATTGCCTCTTGGAAGACCCTCTCTCCAAATACAGTCACATTCTGAAGTACTGTGAGTTAGGACTTCAACATATGAAATGTTGAAGAATACAATTCAGCTCATAACATTTACTGACATGGAAAGATGCTCATAATTTTGATAGTGTTTTGTGTGTTTATTTGTTTTGTTTTTTAAATTTGCTAGAGGGCACATGCATTTGACAGAGAGGGAAA
>NW_006159835.1:4086575-4112045 GCF_000334495.1 Tupaia belangeri chinensis | reverse complement strand
GAAAAGGAAAGTGAGAAAGCACACCCCATGGGAATGGCTACATCACAAATCCTCCATTTCGCCTTTTGGGAATTTGAACATGCATGCTCACATGCCCAATGTGTTTCTCAAGCACCTGGCCCAGGACTTGAACCACCTAATGGTTCATGGGAGATTCAGATACCTCAACCACCATGCCACCAGTTGGCCCTACACCCATTTTTTAATTAAGTTAAGAAACAGAACATGGATAGTGTAATTTCTCCCCAAATTAAAAAAAAAAGTGATAAAACCACTATTTTACATAAATATGTATAAATATTATATATATATATATGTCTTATATATAATATGTATATGTGATTTGAAGGCATTAAAAACTCTGGAAAGACAGATACCAAATGTTAATAATGTTTCCCCTGGGAAATAAAACTATAGTGAAGGATAGAAGGGAGAAAAAGACATCCCCTTTCTTTTTATTTTTTTTTTATGAGCATGGGTTACTTTTATAATTTGAAACTTTTCAGCTTAACAAATACAATTACAATGTATACTGCAAAAAGGAAATGTTTTTTTTTTCTTTTTTTCTTTTTTTTAAATCGTGCACTCGCCGAGAGAGAGAGAGAGAGAGAGAGAGAGAGAGAGAGAGAGAGAGACTCGATGGCGCACTCCTCCAGCCTCCATAGGTTTTTGCCATAGGGCGGGCGTCACCACGCCCCAAAAAGGAAAAGTACTGAAAGTCCTTACTGAAATGAGGGTTAGGGACTGGCATTCAATATCAAATAGATTATCAAATACAGGAGGATGGGATGAAAAACAATTAAACTATGCCAAACAATAGATTACGTAAAGAGAAATAAAAACATGTTCAGGGGTTAGCAGGTGATGTGGTAGTTAACGCACTGGACTACCATATAGTCAACTGAGGTTCAAATCCTGGACCTGGAAGCTTGAAACACATGCTGGGTATGCATGCGTGCATAGCCAAAATTCCAGGACAAGAATGGAGGAAAGGAGATTGTGTCATGGGCATCGTCCCCAGGAGTGACTTTTTCACTTTCTCTCTCACTGTCTCTCTCTACCGCTCTCTGGCAAGTACATGCACTCTGTGGCAAAAAGCCTTAAAAAAAAAAAAGAACATATTGTTCTGAGGTTGCATTTGATAATTAGATATAGGTTTAAAGCTCTCTTTGAAACTCTTTACGATGTAACTGAACTGGTAGAATTAAAAGCAGAATTCAGCTCCCTTCCACATTACTGCAGCAGATAATAACAAACGAAACATTCGATACATGTAAAATAAGAACAAAAAGGAAGAAGGAAAGGAAAATAAATATTTCAAAAATAAATACAGTAAGTGAAAAAAAGAAAGAGCTAAGGTAGTCAATATACATAAGAGTTCAAATTATAGCATCACTGGGAACCAGCAGTTAGAGTAATGGCTATGTCGCTGGACTCCCATGTAGTCGACTGCGGTTCGCGTCCCGGACCCGGTAGCTTAAAACTCAAGCCGGGCGCGTGTGCGTGCGTGCCCAAGATCCCTAGAGGAGAATGGAGGAGAAGGGATTGCGGCGTGACCATCCCCTCTAGGGGGTGATTTCTTGCTTTCTGTCTCTATGTCTCTCTCTGTCTGTCTGGCGAGTACACACGCCCTATAGCAAAAAAAACTCTCAAAAAAATAAATAAAAAATTAAAAAAATTATAGCATCACTATGTGCCCGGTTCTGTGCTAAACACTGCAGACAGCAGAATCAGCCTGCAATTCTTTCTGGCTGTTATGTTTAAAACAAGGCTAATCCCTGAAGAGAGCTCTATGCAGTTAACAACAAGTGTCTTGGTTAGAAACCTTGAAGAAAGGAAGCTAGGTGAGATGAATTAGTTTGTGGTGCATCTGGGGTGTTGAAGATCACAGGCCCTTATTGTGAGCCTGACATGTCCTGGGGGGCAGCAGAGAACCTCCAGATCCACATGTCAAGAGAATAGGAAGGTAGTCTAGCACCGGATAAGCACAATCTTCCCTACCTCCTGGACTTAGGCACCATCCCAAGAATGAGGCAAGTGTGGAGGGGCAGGAAAGCCAAGATAGTCTTTGTCTGATAGTTGAGAAGAATGAGGAGGTAATAGTCAAAAATTAAGTTTTGAAAATGATGTAACATTTCTTGCAAGTCTAAATTTTTGGACTGAGATTCATATTGTCTATACATAGTCTCCTCATTTGATTCTCTACAATTTTATTATCTTCATTTTACAGATGAGGAAAAAGGTTTCTTAAGGTTAATTGTCCTGAGGTCATAAAACTAGTAAGTAAAACTAGAACTCAAATTCGGGTCTACCTTGCACTGAAGGCTTGCTAGCTATTATTCTCTGCAGCCTGGAATATGTTTTGTCTTCTCTCTACCACCTGCACCCAATTCATACTCCCAAAAGTTGTTAAGTTAGGAGCCATCCCTTCTTCTAGGAAGCCACTATTGAGGGTCCCCTTGTTAGGTCTCCTTTAGTACCCTAACTTCATCTGTATCACAGACCATGATGTATTACATTTTTATTGCCAGAGGGCACAAGTGCTCACCAGAGAGAGAGAAAAAGAGAGAAAGCACCTCCAATGGGGCATAGTTACACTGCAATCCTTTTCCTCCATTTCCCCAACCTATAAGTATTTTGGGCACAAGTACATGTCAATGGCATTTTTTGCTATAGGGGGGGTGCAGCTCACCAGAGAGACAGAAAGACACAGAAAGAGAAATCACCTCCAAGGGGAAAATGGCCATGTTGCAATCCCTTCTCCTCCATTCTCCTCTTGGGATTTTGGGTATGAGTTTCAAGCTACCAGGTTCAGAACTCAAACTGTGGTCAACCACGTAGGGGTCCAACACCTTAACCACTTCGCTACCTGCTGATTCCAACAGGGCACGTTTTTTAAGCCAAGAGCTGAGACTCAGCTCTCTACACAAGGTTTAATCACCAGGCTAAGGGGCCCACTGACTACGTGAAATTATGATCCCTGTACATGTTGTCTTCCACTAGACAGTGAACTCTGAGAGCAGGAATTACCCACCTGTAGCGCCTGACATATAGTGTCTAGTTCTACACCAGAAGACTATCACTTGCAGTTGATTATTTACCTCACTAAACTCTGAATTTCATAAGATCAACAATACATATAGCTTTATGCACCATTAAATCATCGTAGCCTAAAACAGTCCCTGGCACAGATTAGTTTTTCAATAAATATTTCGAAAGAATGAATGAATAATTCAGTAAGTAACCTCCTCTATTTACTGTGACTCTGAGTCACATTCCAAGAATAAGCATTTTCTTGGGACCAGCAGTTAGCGTAATGGCTATGTCGCTGGACTCCCATGTAGTGGACCATGGTTCGTGTCCCAGATCCAGTGACTCAAAACTCACGCCGGGCACGTGTGCATGTGTGCGTGCGTGCCCAAGATCCCAGGAAGAGAATGGAGGAGAAGGGATTGCAGCGTGGCCATCCCCCCTGGGGTGATTTCTCACTGTCTCTCAGCTTCTCTCTGTCTGTCCGGTGAGCGCAGGCACCCTATAGCAAAAACCTCTCCAAAAAAAAAAAAAAAAGGAGTTTCTTGACGTCCCCCCCCCTTTTTTTGAATTATCTAGTATTTGAAATTATTTGTACACTCGAACATTGTTAAAGTCATCATTATTCTCCATTTTCATCCTTACGTTCAGGTGGAACAAGATCTCCACAATCTGGAAGTGTGAGATTTTTTACATAGCCTTGGATTTATCCTATTGCATACTGCTAGTGAATACTTTCAATCTCTCTGGCTTTGGCTAAGTGCCAGAAGGTTGTGAATCAGGTGGAATCTAAGGATGAAGTGAATAGTTCGCCTCTAGTTGACAAGCTTGCTTTTCTGTGGGATAATCGTGTTAAAGCCACACGTTCCTAGGTGTGACCCTGTAGCGACAAAATCTCCTTGCTGAGAACGATTACATATTTGACTAATGAAATTAAAAGTGTATGATAATATGAGATGAAATAGTATTTGCCAGTCAAGGATGTGACCTTTTAAAAATAAGTAGAATATATGCCCTCATTCAATAAACGAAAAAGCATATCTCCAAATTCCCTTCCTAGCGGTTTGCCTGGACTGACAACCCCACGGACAAAGGCGCGGACCGAAGTCCTGCGGACCAGCGTCTGCAGCGAAAGCACTCACCCGGGGGGGGGAGCCCCGGGACCCGAAGGCGGAGGGGGCGTGGTCGGGGCGGATCTAGGCGGAGGGGGCGGGGCCGCAGAGGGCGAGAGGCAGTCTGGGAAGCGGCGCCATATTGGCGTCGGCCGCGCTGTATTGTCATAAATAGAGCCGGTTTTGTGGTGTTTCCACTACTCAGTTGGATGCCTCGGCCACAGTAAGTGAGAAAGTGAACGGGCCAGCGAGCTACCAGCGACCAGAGCACAGTGGACAAGGGGAAAAGGGAAGAGCAAGAACAGGACTCCAAAGCGAAAGACACTTGCTGAGGAGGGAGACGCAGGAAGCGATGAAAGAGATGTCTGCGTAAGTGGTGGGGGGCGGCGGTTGGGGGCGAGGCGGAGAAGGGTGGGTTGGAGTGGTCAGCCCCAGGCCTGGCTTCGGTTTCTTTCCCCCTCGCGCCCTTCCTGCAGTTTGTCCCGGGGGTCTTCCCTTTCTCCGCTCCCGGCCGGACCGCAAGGGCATCTCCCCTACACCCGGAGACTCACCTAGCCACCTCTGCACAGACTCGGGGACTCCCGGAGTCCTCATCTGTCCCCGGCGGTCCCGCCTCTGAGAACGCCCCCAGACAAGGCTGCAGAGGGAGAGAGGCGCGTGTGTCTGGGGAGAAATGGTCGGTCACTCTCCTGCCCCCAGCACTGTCTGAGCCCGTCTGCTCCTGTCTGCATTGGCGCAAATACCATTCCCCTGCCTCCCCCTCCTCCCTTCCCGACCGGCTGTCTCCAGGTCGTCAGGAGTGAATGACCTATCCCGGCTCGTGGGTTTCTCTTTAATAAAGAGTAGGTCTTTTCGCCGAAGCCGCCACCCTCCAGCCTCCCCACCTACCACAATGTCTACCGGTCTTTACCTCCTGTTCACACTTTGATAAGTCAGACATAGTTTCCATCGTTGTCAAGATCTTGTGGTAGCTTCTTATATTTTGGTACATTGGGAAATAATTCAAATGTCAGAAAAATGCACAGAATAACCTAAGCCATCGTTTGTATAGACACCACCCATTTCTCCCAAAGCATAATATATGTATATGTGTGTGTGTGTAGGGGTAGGTGTGTACACATATATATGACTTCTTTATTTAAAAGTAATAAAACATTCCAAATACATCTGAAGGACTCTCCATCCTCCTTCTCTAGTCCCATTCATTCCCCTTCCCAGAGGTCCCCACAGTCCTTAATTTGATGTTTATTACTGCATGCTTTTTAAATGCTATTACTACATATGCATCTGCCCATAACGACTGGCATTGTTTTACTTGTTTTTATAGTTTATGTAACTACAATAGTATCATGTCATTCTGCAACCTGCATGTTTAGTGCAACATGGTATCTTTGAGCTTTGTCCAATATTTGTTAATATTTTCAGTCTTAGTTAATTTATATTAACTACTGTGTTGTATTTTATTGTAGGGATACAACTTAATTTAGTCCTTTTCTTGTTAGTGACTATTTCAAGTTCTGCATAAAGTTTTTAATGTTACAGTATAGCAGCGAACATTCTTTTGCATCTCCTTGTACTTTTGTTCCAGAAATTCTCTAGCCTGTAAATGAAATTGGTGGATGGAAGGGAATGTGGGATTCTGTTGTTTACCACCACCCCCCACCCCACCCCCAGCTGAAAGAGGTTCAGAATCCTAGATTTGGGCTAGTGGAGAGCTAGAGAGCTGACTTTTTCATCATACAAAGTGAGACCCTGTATCATAGTTGGTGTCAGAACTGAAGTAGTTTTGGAAGGGAGAATGGAGTGGTGGGAAAAGATTGGGGACTTAAGATTCAGGCACTTCTTTCTTTGAACTTTAGGTACTTACCTCTAAAATGGCACTTGTTCATTACCTACTTCTCAGGGTTATTGTCGAGATCAACTGAATGATCATGTGTCAAGAATCATTCTGTCTCATCCATTTACAGTATATACACACAAAAATATCAAAATACCTGTCTAATTCACTAAGAGGTAAAAATTTTAAAATCTCTGGGAACTAGCAGTTAGCGTAATGGCTATGTCACTGGACTCCCATATAGTCGATGGCAGTTCGCGTCCCGGACCCGGTGGCTTAAAATTCACGCCGGGTGCGTGTGCGTGCGTGCCCAAGATCCCGAGAGGAGAATGGAGGAGAAGGGATTGTGGCGTGACCATCTCCCCGGGGGGTGATTTCTCGCTTTCTGTCTCTATGTCTCTCTCTGTCTGGCGAGCACATGTGCCCTATAGCAAAAAAAATCTCTCCCCCCCAAAAAAATTAAAAATCTCTAAAAAGAAATTACAACTTGAAATAACCAGTTATGTTTGTTCCAAGAAAATAAATACTAGAAAGAAATTAAAGTAGCTAGTATTGATGTTTCCCTTTTGTTTATTTGAGTCACTGTGGAAAGTATATAGGCTATTTTATCTTCTACTTGACTCTCCCTCTTTTCCTACCTCATGAAATCTTTATCCAATGAGCATGTCTTACTCTGAGATTAGTGGTGATAAACCAGTGTTTTGACCCATTAAAATCCAAGAATAATTCAACAACCACTTTTATAGTTGTGTGTGTTATATTTTTACAGGGATTATTTATTCAATTCATAAGATTCCTTTTTCTGTCTTTTTGTTATAGGACTCGTGCTCTCAAAGGAGACAGAGAGGGAAAGTGAGAAATCTACCTCCAAGGGGAATGGCCATACCGCAGTTCCTTCTGCTTCATTCTCTTGGGATTTTTGGCATACACTCACATTTCCCCAGCATGTTTTTCAAGCCATCAGGTTAGGGACTCAAACCATGCAATTGGCCACATGGGATTCAGCGATTCAGCTGCCTTAGCCTCCATGCCACAGGCTGGCCCAAAGATTGCATTTTATTTATTTACTTTTGTAAAGTTTGTTTCTTTCATGAGAGAAATGAGACAGAGACAGAAACAGACAGGTACCCACATTGCAATCCCCCAGCCTTTCCAGTCATCCAAAGTTACTTCTGGTATGTTGCTCCTGACACATTCCTGGCATATCACTCTTGGATCAACCTGAGATCTGAACAGGGGCCTTGCCATTTGACTCCAGTATTGAGCAGCAGCACCCTACTGCCTGCATTGTAGCAGCTGTGCATGTTGAGATTTTATTCTTACTGTGGGTGTTAATACCCCTTCACAAAAGCATGGTAAAGATAGATGGTTAGGGTTATTTGGTTAGTGTGTTTGTTTTTACTTTACTTTAATGGCAAAATAAAAAGTTTTACTTATCCCTCTTGGTCTCAAATTTTATTTTGAAATTATTGGCCTGTGTCAACCCAGAAATTGTGTTGCACTTTAGTTAAGATTAATGTCCTAATAGCTAGTGTCTTTGGAAGGTAGTTTGTATTGTGTCCCATAAAAAAGGTCGCCATTTAAGGGAACCAGCAGTTAGCATAATGGCTATGTCGCTGGCCTCCCACGTAGTCGACCGCGGTTTGCATCCCGGACCCGGTGGCTTAAAACTCACGCCAGGCGCATGTGCATGTGTGCCCAAGATACCAAGAGGATAATGGAGAAGGGATTGTGGCATGACCATCCCCCCTGGGGGGGTGATTTCTCGCTTTCTGTCTGACTGTCTGTCTGGCGAGTGCACGCACCCTATAGCGAAAACCTCTCCAAAAAAAAAAGAAAAAAGATTGCCATTTAGTGTAAATAACTGGATAATTATTTAGTGTGAAAATGATATGGGTACCAGTCTAAAATGTACAGAACAATTAACTGAGTTATAAAATTTTAAGAGGATAAACTCTGATCCACATAAAGGATACTAATATAGGTTTCCTAAGGACAAATCTAATTGTGATTTCTTCTTAAAAGCCAGATTATTTCACAAGGACTTCTAATGGGATGTTTTGTTTCTTTGGGGGGTGGGAAGAGGCATTGTTTCACTAAGACCTTTTTTTTTTTCAAGTGGTTGCCTGCTTTTGAAAGGTTCCAGAATCTGGATGGTACTTGACTGGAGCCTGCAGGGTGTAGTGGAGGTAGCTCTGGCACAGGTCCCATTCTGACTCTTTGCATTTGAGCTGAGTGGTGTTAGTACAGTTGTCCTGATGCCAGCACTTGCTGCTTTTGGCGTGAAAAGACATC
Source organism: Tupaia belangeri chinensis (assembly GCF_000334495.1). NCBI lineage: Eukaryota > Metazoa > Chordata > Mammalia > Scandentia > Tupaiidae > Tupaia > Tupaia belangeri. The sequence continues at coordinate 4,103,771 of NW_006159835.1, read as the reverse complement.
CTAACCATGAAGGCTGAAGCAGTATGAATAGCCCTTCATAAACATAGACACAAAATACCCATTTTTCCATTAAAAACAAGTGTCTGCCCTTACTGTTAGTACTTAGTAAACTTTTACCATGAGTGGTTTGAGGGATTCAGTATTTCAATGTAACGTGGAGCTTGAAAATTTTTTGCTATTTTCTATTTCTTAAACAGAAATACCATGCTGGATAGCCAGCGTCAACAAAAGCATTACGGAATTACCTCTCCAATTAGTTTGGCATGTCCTAAGGAAATCGATCATATTTATACACAGAAATTAATTGATGCCATGAAACCATTTGGGGTCTTTGAAGATGAGGAAGAACTGAACCACAGGTATGTCACTGAAAAACATAAAAAATATGTTATAGTACATTATTTAATCTTTAATTCTCAGATATATATTGAATACTCACTGTGTCCCTTCTAGGGGCACAGAAATCACACACACACAAAATTTTGGCCTTGCTGGAGTTTATATTTTAGGTGAAAGTTAAAGGAAGAGACTAACAATAAGCCAAATAAGTAAAATAAATACAGTATTACACCTGGTAAGTACCACTAAGAAAAATAAAATGGAGGTAGAGTTTTCCAGGGAAGGCCTTATTGAGAAAGTGACATCTAAGAGAAAATTCGGAGGGGGAGGGGGGAGCCATGTGGACGTTTGAGAGAAGAGTGTTCTAGGCAGAAGGCCTGTGGTAGAAGTGTATCTGCTGTGTTTGAAGAGTACATAGCAAAATAACCTGGGTGTCTGAGCAGAATGAGTAAGCAGGGGAAAACTGGCTTAAAGAATGGGAGGTGGGCAAAGGCTTAGAGGGCAAGGATACTTAGGACCTTGTAAGTCATCATCAAGGCTTGGCTTTATGCTGAGTGAACTAGAAAGCTGTTAGGGTTTTGAGTGGAAGATCGAGATGCTCTGACTCTTGTTTTAACAGTCACTTGGACTGCTATATCAAGGATAGTACAAAGAGGGATGCAAGGTAAGAAACAGACTAGTTAGGCTATTAATGGGTTGTCAGGAAAGCCATGAAGCATTTTTGCATAGAAAAAGAAAAATATATGATGACTTTCCTGACAACCTAATACAATAACCATAATAATCCTAGAGGGAATCATGGTGGCTGGAACCTGGAGGATGGCAGTGAAGGTGGTACAAATTAGTAGGATTCTGGAGGTATTTTAAAGTAGGGTTGTCAGAGTTTCATAACTAGATTGTGAGAGAGAGATGTCAAAACTAATGCCAAGGTATTTAGTCTCAACACCTTGAAGGTTGATGTTCCATTATCTGGAGAAGACTGAGGGAGAAACAGGTTTTAACAGATCAAGAGTTTTTTCATGTGTTGTCTTTGGAATACCTAAAACCTAATTTTCTTTTTTAAATGTAAATATGCTTATGTAATTGGTTTCAAGTTTATTTAAACAATACCTAACTTTTTTTTTCTGGAGAGAGATTTTTGCTATAGGGTGCATGTGTTTGCCGAAAACAGAGACAGAAAGACAGAAAGCAAGAAATCACCCCCAGGGAGGATTGCCACTCTGCAATCCCTCTCAGGATTTTGGGCATGCATACACACGCACCTGGCGTGAGTTTTAAGCCGCCAGTCCAGGACTCGAACTGCAGATGACTATGTGGGAGTCCAACAACATAACCATTATGCCATCTACTGGTCCCAATACCTAATTATTAAGTAGAAATATTTCACAAAAATTAGGCACTAAGTAATTTGCCTATTTTAATTATTATCCAAAGGCATATTACGCAATGGAAGAATATTAGTCTCTATTGTTACACCAAATAGATTTAATTCCATTGTAAGTCCAAGAAAATTGACGATTCAGTTGGCCTTCACAGCCTCATTAAAGGTAATTATATGATTTTTGGTTAGGCTTTTTGAATTTTGAAAATAGCTAAAGATAAATACTATTATCACATTTGTCATATCTTCAGCATTCTTAGGAATCTGAGAGGTGTGCCTTGTAGCAATAGATGTTACAGCATTACCGTATGTATAATATACTGTTACCTTATCATGATGTCAGCAGTACACCCTATATGTTTGTTTATTTAACATTATTTGGTTTTTGTTGTTTGGTTTTAGTTTGTTTTAGTTTTCATCTAAAGCATGTTAATTTTTATTTTAGGCTGGTTGTTCTTGGCAAATTGAACAATTTAGTAAAAGAGTGGATTTCTGATGTCAGTGAGAGTAAGGTAAGACTCTAAACCACATGAAATTCTTACATTTTGGCAGTAAGGTACAGGAATTGAGAATTATCTGAAATATGTAATAACTTGACTTTCTGGTATACTTGGGAATGAATTGGTCTACACAGTGATATTTCTAAATAGAAGAGGATTTGCCCCAGGGGTTGGCCAATACATTTACAAGTCAATGTAAATGTCTTGTTCGGCCCATGTGTAAGGGTCCGAATTTTAAATATCAGGAGATTTTACTTACAAAACTTAATTTCAGATTAACTATGAGATATCAGATATGGCAATACTGGGCCTGCATTTGTACACAGCTGGAAGAGGTTTGAATGGGACTTGGCTCCAACCTGCCAGTCTCTTCTCTTCCAGTCCAACCATTCTGTTTTCTCTGATGCCATGATTGCCATTTATTAGTTTCTGTGTTTCTCATGAAAGATTCTCTTGTTTACATACTGGCTGACCCTTGAGACATCAGAGTTCACAAACTACTTTGTAACTACACAACTTTTTTTCTCTTGTAGTATAGTATTGTTTCTTTCTGAAATTGATTACCTTTTTTCTCCTTTTTTAGAATATTTTTAATATAATTGAGTTTTCATTATTGTCTTAGAATCATCCTGTGAATACACTATGGCTGCACTAAAGCATGTTCAACTTAGTGGTAACTGTTCACATCTTCACTAAGTGGCCTAGACTATTGTATTTTAAATGTTTATTCTTTATCATTTTTAAAAAGAGGAAGTAACAAAAATAATAATATATGGATACTTTTTTAATTTGCTAGAGGGTATGTGCACTTGTAAGAGAAACACATGGGTTGGGGGAGGGTGGCAAGATGGAGCAGTGAGAAATCACCCCCTGTGGGGAATGGTTACTCTACAATTCCTTCTTCATTTCTCCTTTTGGGATTTTGGACACACATACACATTCACTCGACAATATGTTTCTCAAGCTGCCAGGTCTGGGACTCAAACTGCACAGGCAGTCACATGGGATCCAGCTATCTTAACTACCATGCCACTGACGGCCTCCTCCTCACTGCCCTGCCTTTTCTTGAATTTTTGCCAGAGCTTGCATGTGCTCACAAGAGAGAAGGAGGGAGAGGGAAAATGACAAAACATCCCTCATGGGGCATTGTCATGCCACAGTCCCTTTTCCACTTCTCTCTTCTGTTGGGATATAGGGCGCTCATGCACTCACACCCAGCGTGTTACTGAATCCAGTCCAGGACTTGAACCACGCAGTTCGTCATGTGGGACCCAGATGCTTTAACCACTATACCATGGGCTGCCCCTAGATACTTTTATTCAAATTAATCAGATATTATATAGAACACTTGTACTTGGCTTTATGAGTAAATATGGAGACGTGGTAGATACAGCTCTCGCCTTTGAGGCCCTTAAATATGGTTGAAGAGATGAGTCATTTAAAAAGAATCAATAAATGTAGTAAAAAAAGAATTTAAAGATTATAATGGTAGAGGGACACAGAGGAAAAAGAACTTGTTATGAAGAGATTATAATCAGAGAAGGCTTCATGGAAAAGGTACAACTTGAAGTGAACTTTGAAAAATGGATGCTTTTAATAAGGGACTCAAGGATGGAGAAGTATTTGAGGCAGGGACAATGCTAAATACAGTGGAGGGGGTGGAGTGAAGTGTTGGCATTTGGAGCTTCAGAAAGGAAGAAAAGGAGACAAGGTAAGAAAGATCAAAGGGAATGTATTATGGAGACTTTGAATAGAAGACTAGAATGCTTACTTCAAGATTCCTTGGCAGAAAAGTGCATTGGCAAGTTTTGAACAGAAGAGCTACATAGAATTTTAAAAGTGTGGGGACAGTAAGTGGCGTGGTAGTCAAGGCGCTGGATGCTCCCATGTGGCCCACTGCGTTTGAGTCCCAGACCTGGTGGCTTGCTTTCTAACTTTCTCTCTCTCTCTCTCTCTCTCTGAGTCTCTTTCTGGTCAAATTAAAATAAATTAATGAATAAAAAAAGAGCTATATAATAGATTAATTTAAGAACATCAGCCAGAGAATTTTATCTAACATAGAATAAGAGAAAAAAGATTTTTCTCTTGAACAATGGGGTAAAAAGGGTAACTTAGGATACTATTAAATAGCCTAGAACTGGGGACTAGTTGTATAGAAAGGAGGCAACACACCTGAGGAATATAAACTGAGACATGGTAAGCAGCGATGAGTAATCGTGAATATGTGTTTGGGTGGTAGGGATAATGAAGAATAGAGAGATCAGAAGGGATACCTGGTTCTTAGGAAGAATTTTTTGTTTGAGGCATGGATATTGAAGTGGATCAGGTTGTCTTTAGTGAAAATATCTGATAGTTGGAACTGGCTCTAGAAAGAGGTGAAAACAGTATTTTAATTATAGTACAAGGAAATGTTGATTAAAGTTGTTAGATTAGCTGTTATAAGGGCATTATGTCAAGAATGACCCCACTTTCTTACAGAAAGATTGTACAACTAGAATAAAGAAATAAAGCATCTCTGTCACAGAAACAAAAAGGATATGACTAGCCTGTCTGTCATCATGTAAAGAGCTGAAGGCACCTTAATTCAGTAGTTAGGAGCTCTGTGGTGACTGTTGAGAGAGGTGCAGCCAAGAACAGGCGGTTGGAGGGGGCAAATAGACCAGTAGGGTCTCGTGATAAAAAATGTTTTTCATAAGAGAAGATGTTTAGTCTTCCCTCTGGGAACACCCTCATTACTTCAAATACAGAACTTTTACAAATCTTGTCATACCAAGGTTGACAAATATATAGTTAAGAAGGGCTGGTAGGTGACTCAGAAGTTAAGGAGGCTGGATCCCGCATGGCCAACTGAGAGGTTTGAGTCTCGGACCTGGCTGCTTGAAAAACATGCTAAGTGTGTGTTTGTGCATATGAGTGCCCAAAATCCCAAGAGTAGAATGGAAGAGAAGGGATTGTGGCTCGGCCATCCACCCCTGAGAGGGTGGTTTCTCACTTTCCCCCTTTCTCTTCACGAGCATGTGTGTCCTATATCAAACTAAATGGGGAAAAAAACAGACGGTAAGAACTTAGGTGATTATCATGCTAAATAATTTGTATAGTTGAATGCCTTTTGCTTAATTTTATTTTAATTTTAGAATCTTCCACCTTCTGTTGTGGCTACTGTTGGTGGTAAAATTTTTACGTTTGGATCCTACAGGCTTGGAGTACACACCAAAGGTAATTTTTTCTATATGTTCTAGGGCTAAGAACTTTGAATAACAAACTCGTTGTCATTCATACTTACAAAGTGCAAAAGAACAAAATTCCCATCATCTCACTACTTGGAGCTAATCATTGTTAACATTTTCTTATACTCATCTGCTGTACTTTCTACTGTACATAAGTTTTTGTGTGTTTTAACAAATATAGCACATAATACATGCTTTTTGATAAATACTTTGGTTTGTAGGAGCTGACATTGATGCACTTTGTGTAGCTCCAAGACATGTGGAAAGATCTGATTTTTTTCAATCTTTTTTTGAAAAATTAAAACATCAAGATGGCATCAGAAACTTAAGAGTAAGTATTCTCTGGCATTTGCCATTTTGAACTTGATAGCAAATAGTTGTAAAAGCTAAAGCTGATGATTCTTTCTCCTAAGAAGTAGTTGTATCTTATTGAAGTAGCATAATGATTAAGAACATAGGCTGTTTAGTTATTATATAAATGCTGGTTTACCTCTAGAATCTACCACTTATTAGCTTTTAAACATCGATCAAGTTAACAGTTCTCTCTGAGCCTGTTTCTTCATAGGTAAAATGGGGATGTGGTGATTAATTTTTATAAGATATTTTTGGGAACTGATGAGATAATTCACATAAACTATTTATGCTGCATCTCACATGGTGGGTGCTATTATAAGTAAAGTTTGGATAATAATGCTTTTAAAAATATATCTAGGGGCTAGCAGATGGTGTATTGATTACATTGCTGGACTCTCACATAATTTGAGTCCCAGCCTAGTGGCTTTAAAATCATGCTGGGCATGTGTATGTGTATGCCCAAAACCCTAAGAGGAGAATGGAGGAGAAGGAATTGGGGTGTGGCCATCCCCCTGGGGGGGGTGGGGGTGATTTCTCACTTTCCCTTTCACTGTCTCTGTCTCGGTGAGCACACAGGCCCTAAGGCAAAAATGTCTTTAAAAAAAAGAAAGTATCTTTCTAGCCATTCACTCAGCAAATAAGATTTTAGGCCTGAGACCAGCAGATGGGCTTAATGGTTAGTCAGTGGACTCCCTTGTACTTGACCACTGTTCAAGTTCAAGGACCAGTGGCTTAAACCTTACACTGGGTACATGTGCATTTGTGCCCAAAATCCTGAGAGGAGAGTGGAGGAGAAGGGATTGCAGCGCAGCCATCCCCCGGGGGGAGGGGTGTGATAACTTGCTTTCCATCACTATCTCTGGTGAGTGCATGCACCGTATAGCAACAAAAATTTTCAAAAAAAAATTTAGCACTAATAATTTGTCAGACAGTGGCCTTGGCCCTACAAATAAAATAGTGGACAAGGTATTGTTTATTGCCAAAGAGGTTAGGGAATAAATAAACAAAATGGAGTTTTAATGCAATCTGAAGTACTGGGATAAGGCAAAATAAAATTCAAAGGATTTGTAATACATGGAAATCTCAGAATGTTTTCGGACAAGAAAATTAAGACTTTGTTAGGTTTGAGGACTTAAGAAAGTCTCAGAAGACAAATTTCCCCTAGATTCATCTAAATTATATTGGCTATATTACTTTGAAAGATCAGTCATGAGCTCTGATTACTTTTTAGTCCCTAATGATAGTCTTCTTTCTATCAATAAATACAGTTTTCCATTTAGGCTCAAGAAATGCTCAAGACCCATATGATAGCAGTTCTGCCTTCCAATTTCTGCTATTTATTTTTAGGAAGATAGTAAATTAAATAACAACTGCCATAGGCATTTTATGTCTCTTAAATAATACGGGTCACAAAGTAAAAGGACTTATCTAGAAGATTGAGACCAAGAACATTTTTCACTTTTTCTGTTGAGTTAATATACAGCTGGAAATTGTTCGTAATTGTTCCCTCTTTTGTAGGCTGTAGAAGATGCATTTGTACCTGTTATAAAATTTGAATTTGATGGTATTGAAGTAAGTGTTTAATATTTTTCTGACTTTATAATTGAAGTGTTTAACCCCTAAATTTTATGTTTTGTTTTTAAATCAAACATAGGTACATATTTTTTTCAAATATTTTTTAAATCATTCCTTATCTTCCTCTATGATATTCCTATTAATATTTCTCACCATGAAAAATGCATCAACCTCTATCCTTACCTTTATGGCTTTTATATATACCCTTCTTACTTCTGTGATCTCCTAAAAATAATTGTATTATCATTTTTTTATTATCCTGGTATTTTATCTTGATGTTTTCTTTTGCTGCTCTCCAGTGTTTTCTTCTTTCTTCACTTAGTGTTTTAGTGGAGCTCATCCTGAGAAAGAGCACTTTTTTTGGTATCTTGCATGTTTAAAAACATCTTTGTTCTGAGCCAGCTGGTGGCTTTGATGATTAAGGTGGCTGAATCCCACATGGCCGACCACACAGTTTGAGTCCTGGGCTGGTGGCTTGTAAAACACAACAGCTGTGTGTAAATGCATGCCCAAAATCCCAAGAGGAGAATGGAGGAGTAGGGTCTGTGACTTGGCCAATCTCCCCCGGAGAGGGGGTGATTTCTCACTTTCCCTCTCTCTCTCTGTCTCCGGCGAGTGCACGTACCTGTTCCAAAACTGAAGAAACAACTTTATTCTGTCCTTACTCTAATTTTATCATTTGAGTGTAATAAGCAGTCTAGGTAGGAAACTATTTTTTCTTAGAATTTTGAAGGCCTTTCTTCATTGTCTTCTACTTTCCATGCTGTGTTAAACTTTGATGCTACTGGATTCAGTTATTCTTTCTATATGACTAGTTTTGTCTCTTTGGAAGCTTACATTGTTTTTTGGTTTTGTTTTCATAATTGTAAATTTATGATAATATACTTTGGTATGTGTCTTTTCAACCAGTGTGCTAGGCGGTTAGTAGTACTCTTTCAGTTTTGATACTCCTGGCCTAGCTGCAGCAGTACACACTAAGACCCTATGCTCTATAGACTGGGATATGGGAGGCCTGGATTTAATTCCTGGCCTAGCCTAAAAACCAGATATGGGAGCTTGCACCTGTGGTCCCAGCTACTCGGGAGGCTGAGGCAGGAGGATGAGCGCCAAGCTGACCTGAGCTACATAGTGACACCCTGTCTAATAGAGCCAGGTGTGGTGGTGCACATCTGTGGTCCCAAACGGGAAGCTGAAGCAGGATGGTGACACAGCAAAACCCTGTCTAAAATACTAAGATAAAATAAGATAATAAAAAATTTAGAAACTCTTGTGTCCTTCAGTTCTTGGATATTTTATTAAATGCTATTGGATTTTCTGCCTTTGCTTTCTTTTTTTATTTTTCCTGGAATCTTATTTGCATATTAGAGCTCTACTACTGCCTTTTTTTTTTTTTTTTTTCCCTTCCAGCTTAAGTACATTTTCATGTTTTTGTTCTGTTTTGGGGGGTTTTCTCAGTTTTAAAACTTTCTATTTTTTTCATTTTTGCTGTCATATTTTTAATTTCTGAGAATACTTTTTTATTAGCTAATGTTCTTTTTTAATGTATGTATGTATTTACAGCTCTTGTCCTTATTTTCTGGATATAACAGTTTTTATATGCTTTCTTAGGTTTACTGAGTCTGTTAACTTGTTCTGTCTAGTAGGTCTTTGGGAATGTCATGATGCATTTTCTATACAAAATTGCATCATGACTTTCCTGACAACCCAGTACTTTCTAGCCTTTATATTTGCTGTCGTCATCTTTTGTTCTCTTTTAACCTAGTGGGTTGTGCCTTTAAAATAAAAATAAAAATAAATAAAAAACAAAGTGAAATTTTCCTGGCATTGTAGTGGGGTTTTAAGAGGAAGTGATGTAAATGTGTGTTGGATCTTCCATATTTACCTAGAAATACACTTACAAGGTTTTGATGGGGTTTTTTTGTTTTTCTAATGGTTGGCACATGTGCTAAAATTAAAATATTTAATTTAACATTTTAATTACCTTAACAAACTTCATGGTGATTTTCCCATGTGAGATTGCCTACATAGGCCTTTTGAAGTTTTGATAGAACTTTTAATATTTTTGATGTGGGATGGGGGAGGATGGATTAGAAGGAGAAAAAGTAATATTTTTCTCTTTTTGCATCTTTCCAAAGATTGATCTAGTCTTTGCAAGACTGGCAATACAAACCATATCAGATAATTTAGATCTAAGAGACGACTCTCGCCTGAGAAGCCTTGATATAAGGTGTATTCGCAGCTTAAATGGTAAGCTTCTAAAAAGAAATCTCAGATACCTGCATAAAACAATTAGACAAATAGAGATCTTTCGCAGAATTGACTATTAATGGACTTTTTTAGAGGTTTAACTCAGTTAAAAATGGTGTAATTTTTGAGCCAACCATTGGTGTGGTGGTTAAAGCAGCTGGATCTTACATGGCCAGCTTTATTGCTCAAGTTCCAGACCCAATGGCTTGAAAAGATGACAGGTGTATGTGTGTGCATGCCCAAAATCCTAAGAGGAGAATGAAGGGGAGAAGGGATGGCAGGCCAGCGGATGGCAGACCAGCAGATGGCTTAATGGCAAGGGGTTGCTTTCTCACTCCCCCCTCACTTCCCGTCCAATGAGCATGTGTGCTCTATTGTGATGGTGTTTTTTAAAGATGTGCTTTTCTTTATATAGATAATGCAGCATATTTAAGCATGCTAAAAAAAAACACAGATTTATTACAAAGGTTGTTTATGGTAGTGGTTCGCAAACTTACTGGTGTAAGGATCCTTTACATTTTTAGATTAATTTAGGACCCCCAAAGAGCTTTTGTTTATGTGGATTACATCTGTCAATATTACCATGTTACAAATAAAGCCCAATAAATTTAATTTTAAACTATATGTTAGCTCATTTACAAATAATAATAAAGCTGTTATAAGTTAATATAAATACATTTTTGTGTAAAGGATTTTTTTGCATTTGTGTAAATCTCTTTCATATTTAATACAAGACAGCTAGAGCCTCATTTACTTCTACAATCTGATATAGAACAACACCAAATTTTGTTGTTGGTGGTGTTAACATGTAGAAAGAAAATCTGACTTCTTAGATACATGTAGTTGGAAAAGAGAAAAATGTTTTAATAGCCTTTTCAAATGTTCGTATTCTTTAATACTACAGCAAAACTTGACCACTGAAAATTTCTGTTTTGTTTCTGATACTTTATTCAGGTATAATCACGTACCATAAAAATTCATCCTTTCTAGGTATACAATTCAATGACCTTTGGTATATTCACAGATTTAGCTGTAATCCAATTTAAAACCTTTCATTACTCTCAAAAAGATCCCTCATACTCATTTGCAGTCATTCCCTATTTCAACCCTCAGTCCCAGGCAACCACTGATCTACTTTTTGTCTCTATAGATTTGTATTTTCTTGATATTTCATATAAATGGAATCATATAATATGTGGTCATTTGTGTCTGACTTCTTTCACTTAGCGTATGTTTGTAAAGTTCATCCATGTTTGTAGTTCGTTCCTTTATTATTGTTGAATGGTGATAATATCATAAAGGGTAATTAGAATATAGAATCTAAAATTCTATCAGTGAACTTTTTTTTAAAGAGAGATTTTTGCTATAGGGTATGTGTGTTTACTAGAGAGACAGAGAGAGACAGAAAGCAAGAAATTACCTCCTGGGGGGATGGCCATGCTGCAGTCCCTTCTTTTCCACTCTACTCTCAGAATTTTAGGCATGCATGCATGCACACACGCCTGGTGTGAGTTTTAAGCCAGGTCTGGTACTCAGACTGTGGTTGACTACATGGGAGTCCAGCAACATAACCATTATACTATCTATTGGTCCCATCAATGAACTTTTTATGCTTCATTACATTAAAATCTGTTGGTCTGTCTTGTTTGAATGGATTTTTTACTCATGGGTGATTTTATACTATCATGCCTTGTTGTTTGGAAACTCTTGGTTCACAAGGTTATTTGGGTCTTCCAAATGCTAATACACATTTCATTATAAAGTGAAAGAAAATTCATTCATTAATACAATGACCAGTTTTATCAGAAAAGTCTTCTTAGGTACTGGAAAGTTGTCAAGCTCACAGTAATAGATATAGATTGTCCAAAATTCTAATTTAATGTGAAAAACCTAAATTTTATTATTGGCAACAATTTTTGCCATTTGTTATCTTTGCAGTGAAGGGTTTGGTTCTTTTTTTTTTTTTTTTTAAGGAAATGTCTGCTGAATAACCCCAACTGTGAATAATATAGCTTTGTTTTTGTTCTGACCTTGTTTTTATTTGCTAGAGGACATGTGCACTTTGCTATAGAAACAGAGACAAGGAGAGGAAGAAAATATTCTTTCCCCAGTGGGGCATGGTTATGCCACAGTCCCTTCTCTTCTTTTTTTTTGAGAGGTTTTCGCTATAAGGCACATGCACTCACCAGACAGACAGAGAGAGACATAGAGACAGAAAGCGAGAAATCACCCCCCAGAGGGGATGGTCATGCCGCAATCCCTTCTCCTCCATTCTCCTCTTGGGATCTTGGGCACGCACACACACGTGCCCGGCGTGAGTTTTAAGCCACCAGGTCCAGGACGCAAACCGCAGTCGACTACGTGGGAGTCCAGCGACATAGCCATTACGCTAACTCCTGGTTCCCTCTCCTCCGCCTCTTTATCCTGTCAGGATTTGGGGCATGCACACAAATGCCTACCATATTTTTCAAGCTCCCTGGTCTGGGATTTGAGCCACAGTTGGCCTTGTGGGATCTGGTGCCTTTAACCACTAGGCTATGGGGCTGGCCCATAGTTTTCTGTCCACGTATTTCTTGAAAAAAAGTGGTTGATCTTACAGCTAATCCTCGCATGTTCCTTTCCCTTTTTTAAAATACGTGTATGTGTTGGGAGATATCTCTACCAGTACAGTTGTCACCACTGTCATGATTCATTACCAAGGTACCAGCAGTTTCATCCTCCATTATTTTTGCTCCATTTGGGCAAATATTAACACAGGAAAAAAAAAAAGCCTTAATATTATAAAACCAGGTTTGACCTCACAGATTCCCAGGGGTCAACAGACCCAACCTGGAGAACCACTGATTTATAGTGTCTTTTTTTTTTTTTTCTAAACTTAATCATCACACTTTGCAGTACTTCTGGAGTGTAATGTTAAATCACAGTTATTTGCAGGTAAAGGTGTTTGCATTGAAACAATAACAGTTTTATAACTTGGAGGCATTTAATTAACAAAGTCAAATGTGGAAGAAAACTAAAAAAAACTCACCTCCAGCTCTTGTAATATTGGATTGCATTCCTCCTGTACTTTTCAGTTCTTTAAAAGCAACATGATTTCTTACTAAGTGCTAAATTTCAAAGACATGGAAAAAATAAATATTATCTTTCATTTTTTAGCATTTGAAAGTCTAGAAGTTAGAAAGGCTTTTGAGCTAACCAGGTTGTGTTACATAGTGAAAAATACTTTGTCTTTTTCAGGATGTAGAGTTACTGATGAAATTTTGCATTTAGTGCCAAATAAAGAAACATTTAGACTCACTCTCAGAGCAGTCAAATTATGGGCAAAACGTAAGTATCTTACGTCTTCTGTTTATTTTATAAAATTCGAATTTTTTTTTCCAATGACTAAAACACATCTGGAAACTGAGCCTGTTCTCACTATGGGGGATTAAAAGCCATTAAACTTTGGAATAACTGTTGGTTTTTCAGGTGTAATGATAATAATTTTCTAATGTATAACTCCTCTTCCTTCTCCCTTGGTTGAAAACTAAAGGCGTCCTGAGTTTTTCCATTTAGATTTTAACCAGGTAGTCAGAATTAAGTCAGAACTTGAAGGCTGAAATTCTCACTGGTATTTGAGCTCTCTGTGGCCAGGACCATCTCTCTCATCTTTGTATCATTCACCACCAGCAAAGTCTAGTCTAGTAGGTGTTCAATAAATGTATTAAATGAGGAACTCACAGTGATGGTTATAACTTTATTTATAACACTTTTCTAATAAAGCTCAAACTGCACTATTTAGTATGTATAAAATATGGTTCACAAAATGCCCTTTGTTTAGTCTTGAGCTGGCACAGAACATTCTATATTATTTGAAATTATATTTAAGAAGCACTGCACTTGAGGCAGCCAGTGACACAGTAGTTAGGGCAGCTGGACCCCACATGGCCAACTGTGCAGTTCAGCCAACTGCCAGTCCTGGCAACGTGAAAAATATTTTGCGCATAAGTGCATGCAAAATACCAAGAGGACAATGGAGGAAATGTATTGCAGCATGGTCATCTCTCCTGGTGGGTGCTTTCTTGCTTTCCTTCTCTTTCTCTCTGCCTCTCTTCAGAGAGCACATGCTTCCTATAGCAAATAAATAAAAATGCTGTACTTTGGCACCAAGTTTTGCATAGTCTAAAGCTGTGCTGTTAAATGCTACAGGTATGTGGCTGTGGAGCACTTGCAGTAGTCAAATTTTAAAATGTATTTTTCATGTCAGTAAATTTTAAAAGTAAATAGTGTCTATGAGGAGTGAAAACATATTCACACAAAAACTTATACACACATTCTTAGCATTGTCATTTATAATATCCAAAAGGTGAAAACAACCATTTGTCCATGAAATGGTGGATGAGTAAATAAAAGGTGGTATATCCGTATTGTAGAATATTATTTGCCAATACAAAGGAATGCAATACTGTTGTATGTTACAATATCTATAAACCGTAAAACAATTATGTTAAGTAAAGGTGGCCAGACATCAGAAGGCTACATGTGGTATGATTCCATTTATGTGAAACGTCCATAGTAGGTGAATCTGTAGAGACAGAAAGTAGGTCTGTGAAGACTAGAGGGTGAGAGATATAATGATGAATGGTTTCTTTTGGGGGTGATGAAATGTTCCAGAACTGATTATGAACAGCATTCTAAGATTGATGGTGATGTTTGCACAACTCAGTATACTAGAAGCCATTGACTTGTGTACTTTGCATGGATGAATTTTATGGTATGTGAATTGTATCTCAATAAAGCTATTATGAAAAAATATTAAATAACCACATGTAGCTTGTGGCTACCTCATTGGGCCATACAGGTTCCAAAAGTAAAATTTGTTCTTGGGCTCCCACATCTTGTATAGTCAGGATAAAGTATTTTGCAGGGAGGGACCAGCAGTTGGTGTAATGGCTATGTTGCTGGACTCCCATGTAGTCAATCGTGGCTCCAGTCCCAGAAATCGGGGGCTTAAATGCCAGATGCATGTGCATGCGTGCTCAAGATCCCAAGAGGAGAATGGAGAAGGGATTGCAGCATGGCCATCCCCCGGGGGGTGATTTCTTACTTTCTGTCTCTGTCTCTCTCTGTGTTTCTGGTGAGCACAAGCGCCCTACAGCACAAAACCTTTCCTCCCAAAAAAGTATTTTGCAGTGAAGGGATGAAATGAATAATTTGACTTTACAGATTAAATGTCAAGGTTTGGAAATTTTCTTTCTTTCTTTTTTTTAAATTTGCTAGAGAGAGAGAGAGAGAAAGCACCTCTAGCACCTTCATGAGAATGGTCATACCACAATCTTTATTCTCTTTTGAGATTTTGGGCATACACACATATATACCTGGCTTGTTTCTCAAGCTGGGTCCAGGGCTCAAACCGTACAGCCCACCATGTGGGATCCAGCCACCTTAACCACCATGCTACTACTGGCTGTTCTGTTTTCAGTTCTCAGAGACGTACTCTTTTTACATTTACCATGTCTAAAATTAGTAATTTGTGATTTTTCCTTTATGTTGCTTAGTGAAACGTAAAATAGACTGCTGTAAGAAACAGTCATATGAGAAATGAGTAATGTTAATAATATATTCTACTTTTTAGAGAGGTATCCAAATTCTACAAAAATACTAAAATTAGTCCCAAACTTTACACTTGATTTTTAAATACCCTTGAACAAAATTACTAATGAAATGTTCATTCTTCCCTACTTATATACCCTCTAGGTCTTTTCCCTCCTCCCTTATTCCTCTCTTAACCTTAAACTTTGAAAATGGAGAATGTAAACATATCATTAGAGCCCAGTTCTGTAGTTGGAACTGAGGCAGAGAACTAAGATGTCTGAATTAGAGGGCAGAGCAGGGACGAGGGTATAAAATGAACAATTTATGGTTTACTAATAGACTGTGGTCCTAACATGCAGATCTGCTTATCAGGGGTTTTTTTGTTTTTTGTTTGTTTTTTTTTTTAAGTTCATTTCTTCCATGGGTGAGAAACAGAGAGACAGACAAGATGCCACCAACAGGGACTTCATACCATTATCTACTCCAAGCATAAAGCCAGTCCCAGGTCATGGGCATGCACGTGATCTGTGTTAGGAAGATGTCCAGACATGTATCCAGAACCTTCCCATTTCAGTCAGTGTTAGAGAGTGCTGCATTACCGCTACAGCCCCATTTTTCGATTTTTTATGTCTATAAGGGAAAAAGTCTAAGGAACAATCTTAAAAATGAAGCTAGGGCCCACCCTGTAGCATAGTGGTTAAACACTGTACATTTTGAGCTGGAACCCACATAACGAACTACAGTTCAAATATCAACTCTGGCAACTTGAAAAAAATGCCAAGCATGTGTGCCCCAAATCCTGATGGGATGGAACAATGGAGGAGAAAGCACTGTGGCTTGACTACATTCCTGGTAGGGAGTACTCGCCAGAGAGCACATGCTGTCAGTCTGTCAATCAATAAGAAAGAAAGAGGTAAGGAAAGGAAAAGAGGACAGAGGGAAGGAGAAAAGAAAAGAAAGAAGCTACCCTATTGAATGTCATGGATAGTGTATCCTAATATTAATTGACAAATACATTATTTTTCTAGGACGTGGTATTTATTCCAACATGCTGGGATTCCTTGGTGGTGTCTCCTGGGCAATGCTAGTTGCAAGAACTTGCCAGTTATATCCAAACGCAGCAGCTTCTACTTTAGTTCATAAGTTCTTTTTAGTTTTTTCCAAGTGGTAAGTATTCATATGTGTAACTCTGTCTATTTACTAACTTCAACCTATATGTAAATTTGTCTGGAAATTTAAGAGCTATGCATAGACTTTTTCTGTTGATTTACATTACTTTTTAAATTAAAAGTTTTAAAACATTTCAAATTTGAGGCAATGGTAGGACATCTAGATAACTCTTTTCTTCTAGGGAACTGTAAGTGTAGGCTTTGAACTTGGGAGAATGTTTACCATAGATTCAGCTCTGCAAATTACTAGTCATGTAGAGGTTGTTTAAGGTTTCCTCATCATTTTCCTCATCTCCATAAAATGGAGATGATGATTGTATTAATAGCTAACACATTGATGTGTTAGTATTTTCAGTAAGTGTTAGCTATTGTTATTAAATTATCAGAATTAAATCCATGAGACTAAATGAGAAGGAAAGGAAAGATTCTGATGTAAATTAGTTTCCATTAATGGGTAAAGTAATATTTACCATTTTAGAGAGCACTGCTTTAAAATTAGCAGCCTTCCCCCACCTTTTTTAGAGAGATTTTTGTTATACAGTGTGAGCACTAGCTGTAGAGACAGAGAAAACAAGTTATCACCCCTAGGGGGATGGCCAAGCTGCAGTCCATTCCTCCTCTTTTTTGAGGATTTTGGGCATGCACACACACATGCTCAGCATGAGTTTTAAGCCGCTGGGTCTGTGACTCGAACAATAGCCAACTGAATGGGAATCCAGCCTTTTCCTTTTTATATTTTCCTCCCTCACCCATTTCTTTTCTCTCTCTTTAAAAAATTTGCACAGAGGGCACATGTACTTGCCAGAGGAACAGTGAAAAAGAGGGAAAGA
>NW_006159835.1:4077661-4086556 GCF_000334495.1 Tupaia belangeri chinensis | reverse complement strand
GAAAGAGGAAGACTGCTCAATGTGGCGTAGTCATACCGCAGCCATCTCTCCATTTCTCCATCTTCTCAGAATTTGGGGCATGCACGCACACTGCTATGTTGTTCAAACCACTGGCACCAGAATTCAAATTGTGGTTGACTATATGGTACTTGGCTCTCTCAACCACTAGACTATGGGGCTGGCCCTTTTTTCTTTTAAATACCAAATACCCAAAACAGCAGTTGTATGAAGGTTGGAATAGTCATATGATTTAAATGTTTTTGTATAGTGCCTATGTGAGTTAATTTGCCTTATTCACACTAGGGAATGGCCAAATCCAGTGCTGCTGAAACAACCAGAAGAAAGTAATTTGAACCTACCCGTGTGGGATCCTCGGGTATGTGATTTATTGTAGAATTTCATAAAACCTAGTAAAAGGATATTTCCCTAAATTACAGTCTAGTTAAGGATAATTCTTCTTGTTCCTGTTTATTTTCCTTCTGTGTAACTAAAGGCCTTTCCCTTCCTCCGCTATGCTTTTTGGTGCAGATGACTTGGATCCCTAATGCTGATCCAAATGTTACATCATTAAAATTCACCCATGTAAGACTAGATGAGTGGGTATATCCACCACAGTGTCATAATCCATTGTGGAAAACTGTCTCACACGTAATTAGTTCCTAATAATAGTTAAAGTACTGAAGTATGTAAAAGATTTACTTTGCAGTGCAATTTAAAGCTGATTCATGTTTCTAAGACAGCATAATTCTCACATACCTTGCATTTTAATTTGCTTTTAGAGTGAGTGCTCATTCATCTGGGTAACAAAGGGGAAGTCATCCACTGAGTGAGTGCAGAGAAAGGATTGACACCCACTGGACCAGATAATGCTTTTTGTAGTTATGATACTGTATTTCCTTGATTTTAACACCACTGTTTGCAGGATGCACCATCAGTCACAGCTTTTCCAATCAAAGTTAAACTTCTGTAGAGTTTCCTTTGATTTGACTATCAGACACATCTGACTTCAGAAATAAATGTAGTTGGGGATGGGAAATGTACTTTTTAGAATTGAGGAAATGCAGTATTAAATTTATATTTCATATTCTTCAGACTTTTGGGGAAATGAAGTGAGGACAACTGAAATAGGAGAATAGATCAATTATTCTGCTTCTAATTTCACAGGTAAATCCATCAGATAGGTATCATCTCATGCCCATAATCACCCCTGCCTACCCACAACAGAATTCTACGTATAATGTGTCCACATCAACTCGAACAGTAATGGTAGAAGAATTTAAACAAGGTAAACATGTTGGCCCTATTGCCCTTTCCAGATTCCCACTAGTTTTTGGTTGATAGCAGCTTTATTCTCTATTGCAGTTAGTTATATATAACACCTATTTTTTTAAAAAAAATTATTTCTATTATGTAGTTTTTTCAGTAATTAGTTTTCCAAAGCATATAATAATATTAAGGCCAAAAATGGACCCAGTCTAGTCTGATTCATTTTAACTTTTGTGTTCTGAGAAACAATATAATATATTTGTTACTCAAGAATCTGTGGGGTTAGAGGTTTTAGGATAGAGTAATACAAGTGCTGGTCAATTTTCAAGATCAGTCTCTCTCTCTCTCTCTCTCTTTTTTTTTTTCCTCCTTCCTTCCCCATTTAGGTCTTGCAGTCACAGATGAAATTCTTCAAGGGAAATCAGATTGGTCCAAACTACTTGAGCCACCAAATTTCTTTCAAAAATATAGGTATTTGAAATTTTGCATTTTGTAAGGGAGGGACAGATTTGTTTTGTTTTGTTTTTAGGTTTTTGACATAGGGCACATACACTCACCAGAGAGAAACAGAGGAAAAGTAAAAATCACCCTCTGGGGGGGATGGCCACACCACAATCCCTTTTCCTCCATTCTCCTACTCTAATTTCGCACACATAGGCTCTCAGTGCAATTTTTACATCACCAGGTCTAGGACTTCAATCAGGTCGGCCATGCGGGAACCCAGTGCCTTAACCGCTGTATCACCTGTTGGCCCTGTGTGCGTGTGTACACACAGAAAAAGAAAATCTTTAGTTAATATGTGGTAGATGGCATCTGTCACTTGTATTTCTTAAACAAAATAGAAAAGTTAAAGGAAATTTCAAGTGATAAATTAATTTTTTCTAGTAGTATCTAATCTAGTATTAGTGTGTTTTTTTTTAAGTGATTATTTTAACTGCAGGATCTAGAGTTTACTTTTGTGAAGATCAAAACATGTTTTAATTTTCATAAACCATGTGCCTTAGTTAGCCAATTTGTTCAGTGAGAGAGAGAAAGAAATAGTAATGATAAGAAAGCAGACTCTAACAATCTTTCTTTTTTTTTCTTTTTTTTTTTGACTGTTGCTGAAAATTCTTCATAGACATTACATAGTATTAACTGCCAGTGCATCAACAGAAGAAAATCACTTAGAGTGGTAAGACTGTATTTCAAGTTTTCTACCTAGTGTGTGGTAATAGTAACACACTTTTATGGTGCTCTACTATTTATAAAATACTTGATTTTCAGAATTTTAGTATCTTACTGATAATTGTTGTACATGACTGTAGAGCATCAGTGTTTAAGAAATGCCATCAAATTTATCAGGAGTTTTAGAATCAGAAGTGACATGAGATAAGGATCTATGTACAGATTTTGCTTTTTGTTACTTTTTAGCATCAGATTTAAAAGCAAAAGTTGGAGATAATTTGGATGATTCAGATGTCTAGCCTCCTTTTAATGAGTTTTCCATCCTTGCCATCATATTTTCCTCCATCAAAAGTAGAAGGAAAAGACATTTTATATATCCTTTAAATTTAGGACATAGTGGCATGAAATGTTTCAGAAATTTAAGCTTTTGTAAAAACATAAGAGATATTTTTGGTCAAGAGCAGTATATGCTTTCTAGTGTATCTAAATTCATCCCTTCTGCCTGAAGTTATTCACATCCCTGGAGCTATCAGGCAGAAGATACGAGGCCATCAGAGATGGTTATGCTTTCCTTGCTCTGACTCCTAGAAAAGCAAAACACAATAATACCTTCTTATTTTTGCTTCAGGTGTTTAATGCTTATTTCGTTGGTAATTAAAGAGACCTTGAAGAAAAATCTTCGAGTAAAGTAGTGTTTAACTTGTCCACATCAGGGGTCAGGAAACTACAGTCTGGGCCAAATTTAAATTTTATCGGACTACAAGCTATACTCATTGATTTATATATTGTCTGTGACTGCTTCCATGCTTCATAGCAAAGTCTAAAAACTAGCTGCAAAGTCTATCTGATGCTACCATTTATATAAACAAGTAAAAAAATTTGGAGGCCAACAGCGATTACATGGCCCAAAAGTCTAAAATATTTTCTGTTTAGCCTTTACAGAAAATGTTTGTCAACCTCTCATTAGATTACACTGGAATAACTGAGATTTTTGAGTAGCTATTGTTAAAACACATACAATTACAATACGTAAGCTTTGTAGGTTTTTTTGTGGGGGGGGAATTTTTTTTTTTAAATGTAGACTCAGCCACAGTTGTACACACTGCTAAGAGTATACTCCACAGGCTGAGACTACATGGGAAGCCCAGGTTTGATTCCCAGTTCAACCTAAAGGCTGAGGACAGTGGTATATACCAGCAATCCAGAAGGCTGAGGCATGATAACCACCCTAAGACCCTGTCTAAAAAGGCAAAAAAAAAAAAAAGGTGAAAATATTCTTGTAGTTCTTCTAATTCACAAACTAATAAGTTGATTTGGTCAAATTTCTTAAGTGAGATATAACATAAAGTTGCAATAATCCAGTGAAAAACTTCAAATATTTTAATTAAGTTTAGTGAATTCTTTTCTCTTTTTTTTTTAAAAAAAAGATTTTTTTTATTATCATCGGGTACATGCACTTGCCTTAGAGAGAGAAAGTGAGAAATCACTCCCCAACTGGGGATGACCACACTACAATTCCTTCTCTGTTCTCCTTTTGGAATTTTGGGCACACACACACACACATAACACATGCCCAGCATGTTTTTCAAGCCTCCAGGTCCAGGACTTAGACCCCAGAGTCAGCCCATGTGGGATCCAGCACTTTAATCACCACACCACCTGCTGGCCCAGTGAATTCTTTTTTAAATGCAGGGTCTCATGTTAATTTTGTGAAAACCATAACATTTATGTAATAAATTATGTGCCAGTAATAGCTTTTTTGTTCATATTATTTAAACTACCTTGCTTAGCCTTGGAGTTTAGATATAAATTTGAAAGTAGGAAAAGATTCAGGATCATATTAACCAACAGTTTTTCTTCATGCTCAGGCTATGACTTATTTTATAGTCTTATAAAGCAGACTATTTTATATTCAGGAATGCATTCAATAGATCAGTTCTTCTACAAGGAGAATCCACAGAAACTCATTAAGTAACTTGTTATTAACCTGAATGGTATTTTTTTTTTTTTTGAGAAGTTTTTCGCTATAGGGCGCGTGCGCTCACCAGACAGACAGAGAGAGACAGGGAGACAGAAAGCAAGAAATCACCCCCCAGGGGGGATGGTCACGCCGCAGTCCCTTCTCCTCCATTCTCCTCTCGGGATCTTGGGCACACATGCATATGCACCTGGCGTGAGTTTTAAGCCACCAGGTCCAGGACGTGAACCACAGTCGACTACGTGGGAGTCCAGCGACATAGCCATTACGCTAACTGCTGGTTCCCTCACCTGAATGGTATTTTAAGCAGAATCCCTAATGTATTGAAGTGACTATTTTAAATGAACATGTAAAGCTTCATAGTTTATATGCTGTTTGGTTTACACAAATGTAGCTTCCAAGGTTAATACGGTCATAAGAAAAGTCTTGTCCATTGTCCATTTTAGGGTTGGATTAGTAGAATCTAAAATTCGTGTGCTTGTTGGAAACTTGGAACGGAATGAATTTATTACTCTTGCCCATGTGAATCCCCAGTCATTCCCAGGAAATAAGGAACATCATAAAGAGTAAGTTCATTGTTTTTTAATGTTACATCCCTTAGATAATGTTATTTCACATATGCCAAATTATTTCAGATCAGTTGTGAGATTATCATTTATAGGCATGGGAGGGTTAAATTTTATGTTTGAGTATGAGTGACCATGTGTTAAAAATAAGTACATATTACTTTGGTAGTCCACAGACACCAGCGAGACCTCCATCACAATATTGGAGTATCTTAAGTATATATTCAGTAAGTTATTTTCAAAACCACTTAATCCTCTCTAGAAAAACATAGGATTACTTGTCAGTGTTCTGAATGTCAGTTTTAAGTATTTGGCCAAACTACTGAAATCTGCTTATGAGATAGAGACATAAAGACCAAGTTTAAATTAACAAATAGCATTTGTAAAATTGTAAAAAAAAAATAAAAAAAAAATTAATGGAACTTCTTAAATTTTACTTTATAGCAACAATTACATATCAATGTGGTTCCTCGGAATAATATTTCGGAGAGTAGAAAATGCAGAAAGTGTTAACATAGACTTGACATATGATATACAGTCTTTTACTGATACAGGTAAGACCTTGTCATCATGGAGTTGTGGTCCTCAACCTTGGCTGTAACTCAGTATCATCTGCCTAGGATCTGGCTGACTGTTTTTTAAAGTTCCACAATTGATTGTACCATGTATGGTGCACCCATATTACAGAAATCTGCACCAGTGATAAAAGGAAAGACATGAAGTAATTTCAAAGACATGATAAGGGAGAGGAAGTTGCAGGGTAAAGTGAATAGTGTGCTACTATTTATATAAATAAAGAAAAATATGTATATGCTTGCTTAGTGTAAAAACATTGGCAGGGTGGGTGCTCCTAGGTCAGGGAACCAGTATGTCTAGGGATCACATGAGATTTCACTGAATATTCCAAAACCCTTTGAGTTTTCTACCATGTGAATATATGAACTGGTTTTTAATAAAGAAAAGAAAACTAAAATTCTGCAGGTGATTCTTTGTGTGCACAGCCAGGGTTTGTAATCACAATCGCACAGATGACTTGTTTTTTAATGTTTTTTATATGAAATATCAGTAAGTGAAGATGTGTTGAATATGTTTCAGGATTAGTGAAGAGTGTCTTTCACATCTGGCCCCTTTATAACACCTTTCCAGAATACCGAAATATATGTGTTATAAATCTGAGGTTATCTTAAGAATCTGAGTAGTGTATATTCATATTATTCTTGGGTTGGCTCATCTGAGTTTTCTAAATTCTTTTGAAATAGTCCTCACATTTATCGTGAAAATACCAATTCCTATGCCTCACCTCAGAAACATTGAATCAACTTGTCTCTGAGTATGGAACCAGAGAATCTACCATTTGAATAAGCACTCCTGATAATTCTTTTATAAGCAATCTGGAATGAAAACACAGACATAAATTTTCCCATTCTCATTTTCCCATTCTTGCTCAAAAAGGAAATGGTTGGCAAGCTCTGTTTATTATAGATTTATAAAATATTCTTTTCCAGATGAGGAAACATTAAGCCCTAGAGATTAAATCATTGACCACATTTCACAGTAGTTGCTGTGCAAAACGCACCTTCTATTCCTATCTTCAGGGGGGCTTATATTCTAACTAAGTACTCACAATTAAGATACATTAAGTAATTTGTGTAGTAGTTAATGAAGCTGGTTTTCTTATAAGGTGTGAAAAGGACTAGATTGGAGTCCCAGGCTGTGTGTACACTGATCCTGGCAAGGTATTAGGGACTGTTGAGCTTCATTTCCCCACCTGTACAGTAAGGATGTACTTGCAGATGGTTTCTGAAATCTGATGTTCTGTGGTTGGTCTAGGCTACAGCAGGTCTCATGGAGGAGGAAGAGCTTGAAATACATCTTAGATATTTGATAAGAATTAGCTTGACTTAAGCAATTAGGACTATAGATTGCCTTTTGAGAAAACAGCAGAACACAAGATTTGGAGAATATCTTTTTCCCATGCATTTATTGTGTTAATAAGATTCTGTTATGAGAAAGCTTTAAAAATGGTCATGGAAAAACTAGTTGACTCTTGAATAGGATTGTGATGTGATGGAAATGTTTTAGAAATATTTGCTCTGTAAGAGGTGTAGGTGGGTGTGTGTGTGTGTGTGGTGGTGGTGGTGGTGGTGGTGGTTAGTGGTGGGGGAGATATTGAAGGTCCATGTGTTTCAGAAGTAAACAGCCCTTGGTTCAGAAAGAAGCTTCCCATTTAATATATTGACATTATTACAGTGTACAGGCAGGCAAACAATATAAACATGCTAAAGGAGGGAATGAAAATTGAAGCAACTCATGTAAAGAAAAAACAGCTTCATCACTACCTTCCAGCAGAGATTCTTCAAAAGAAGAAAAAGGTAAGTTTGTAACCTTGATTCTTCATTGGTTCCACTGAGACAGATGATCCCAGGTCCAAACCTAGTGATAAAAGGAGGGAACATATAGACAATTCGTTGTAGGACTAAAATTTTACCTTCATTAATCACAAGAGAGAATGTGCTTTTATGTACTTCCCAATTGAAACCCATCTTTATCTTCTAGCTTGCTTTTTAAAATCCTAAAAACTTTCTCCTCTTTCAGCAAAGTCTCTCTGATGTTAATCGAAGCTCAGGTGGACTTCAATCCAAAAGGTCATCTCTGGATAGCAATTGTTTGGATAGCTCTAGAGACACTGATAATGGAACACCTTTTAATTCCCCAGTGTCTACAAATAAGCCTTCCAAGCCTGATAGTCCTCCTTCAGGAGAAACAGAAAGGTCTGTATTTCAAAATTGTTCTTTCAGTCTTCTTTTGAGTTTATTTGAGGATAAAGCTAATTATGCTATCCTTTGCTAAATGCCTTTATAATTATTGAAAGATTTTATTTATCATCTGCTTGAAGCTTCTTGTTTAGAAATACTTGACAATTTGTGGTCATCCTGTGGGAGGTCGTCTAGGCTTTTGAGTTGTATGGCTAGATAGTACATAGGCTCAGGTTTTCTGCTTGCATTTTCTTAATTCTCTTTAGTCACTTTTTTCTCTCCTTTTCCTTCAACAACATGTTAAAGTACAAGCACTTGGAAGAAGTAATTCTCAATGTTAAAGTAAGAGTGTTTTAAGTAAGTAATATGTCATTTAGTGATGATAATTTAACACTTTTACTAGGAACAGTGCTGAGCCTGCTGCTGTAATTGTGGAGAAGCCACTGAGTGTCCCACCAGCTCAAGGACTATCTATTCCAGTCATTGGTGCAAGTAGGTATCTAAACTTTTGATACCTTATTAATGATCTACCACATAAATACTTAATTCTTATAGTCTTTTTTTTGTTTACCTTTTCAGAAGTTGACTCTACAGTAAAAGCTGTTTCACCTCCTGCTGTGTGTACCATTCCTACTGTGGTAGGACGAAATGTCATTCCTAGAATCACAACACCTCACAACCCTGCCCAGGGACAACCACATCTAAATGGAATATCAAATATAGCTAAGAACATTACACCCAAGAGATCCCATTCCCCATCCATAGACGGTACTTCAAAGAGGTTGAAAGACATAGAAAAGGTAGTTACAATTTTAGTGTGATTCAGTAATTTATTTAAGTTAACTTAAATCAATACCAAAGAAACAGTTCTCCATAGCTATATTAAGTGTTCCATTAGGAGTTGACTAAAAGAATATTTACCCAAGCCCTGAAGAAAAATTAATTTCTTGTCCTAAATTCAGATTACTTATGTGTCTGGAAATGTAAATGACTGATGTAAGTTTCTCTTTGGCTTACACCTAAGTCATTATTGGTACCTAGATAATCTTATTTCTTGTGTCTTATAATGTCAATCTCCTCTCCTTCCAGTAGGTGGTGGTAAAACTTTATTTTTTTTTCTTTTTTTTTTTTTTTCTTTTTTTTGGAGAGGTTTTTGCTATAG
>NW_006159835.1:4072062-4077181 GCF_000334495.1 Tupaia belangeri chinensis | reverse complement strand
GCTCACCAGACAGACAGAGAGAGACATAGAGACAGAAAACGAGAAATCACCCCCAAGGGGGGATGGTCACGCCGCAATCCCTTCTCCTTCATTCTCCTCTCAGGATCTTGGGCACGCACGCACATGCACCCGGCGTGAGTTTTAAGCCACCGGGTCCGGGACACGAACCGCAGTCAACTACGTGGGAGTCCAGCCACATAGCCTTTACGCTAACTGCTGGTTCCCGGTAAAACTTTATTTTGTTGGAGTCTGCCTTGTTTTAACCAAACAAATCGCTCTCAAATGTAAAAATTAAGGGTGGTAATTCAACTTAAATTCTCTTCCTTCACCAGCCTGTGTTTGTAGTAGTTATTGATGATAGTCTCATCACTAATTAATCTCCCAGTTTATATACATTGATATGGTTTTTGCAGGCATAACAGCAGCTTATTGTAATGTTTGTATTTTAGTTTATTCGACTTGAATCAACATATAAGGACTCTCACACTGCTGAAGAGAGAAAAAGAAAATCTGTGGTAAGTATATTAATATTGTACTTGATATTTACTTTTTTCATCTTTTTAGCTTTACTATAGGGTATGTGAGCTTGACAGAGAGAAAAAAAATAAGAAATTACCCCCTGTGGGAGATGACTGTGCCATAGTTCCTTCTCCATTCTCCTCTTGGGATTTTGGGCATGCACACACATACTCATGCTCACAGTGTTTTTAAGCCATTGGGTCTGGGACTCGAACCCCAAAGTTAGGCTGCCTTAACCACCATGCCACTGGCTAGCCCCAGAATATTTGCTTTTAAAGAGCCATGTATCAGGAAAAGTACCATAGTTAGAAAATAAGTCAGATTGAGTCTACTATTGGGTTTTGGTTATTTTATTTCAAATAGTAATAAGCATTTGCATAAAGAAGAGGTCTTCACTTGTATATAATTCTTCTGTTTTTTAGGATCCCATTGGAGGAGAATCTATGCCTATTCCAACTATTGATACATCACGCAAAAAGGTAATAGATAGTTTATTAACAAGTAAAATATGTAGGTAAAACCACATTGATCACCTATAAGTACAAAAAAGCTTATTAAAAGACTAGCACTGGAAAAGGTTAAAATTTGTCCCAGTTTTCAAGAACTGGCAATTGAGTTGGAGTTAGGGTGAGGGTTGGGATTGGAAATAGGAAACAAAATATAGTGCTGAATGCGCCTCAAAGTCTAGAGAAGAGGTAATAATTTAAAATGACTTCGTGATTTGTTTAAATCATGTTCACCCTTTGTTTTTTATATACCCTTGAAAAAGCAATTAGGTGGTCAGCACAGGAATTTTCTTACCAATGCCTGATTGTGTATCTTTTATATACCATTGCTTGCTGTCAAAATTTAGAATTGACGATTTAAAAACATGTGTATTAATATTTTGGAGGAACCAAATGTAGCAGTGTACATAGTAAGTACTATTAAAACATCAAGAGCCCTTGAGTCTCAGCTTTAAAGTTTATTCTTTAAAGAATTATTGAGACTAATAATTTAAAGTATTCTAGTTCTTAACAGACCTGTAAGAACAGGTTAATTCAGCATGGTGAAGGGCAAGAACACATGCATCTGTGTCCATGTGCCTCTTACCTGGTCTCATCCCCTTCCCTCTATGAACCTACCAGGAATTAATCATGCTTCCAGCCTCCAGCTCTAATAACCATAATTCTGATTCCTTCTCAAAGGCCCACCTTTAACACCATAGTCAGATTAAGTTTTCACCCTCTTAATCTGATTCCATCACAGCCAAATCGCAACATCAGAATTTTTGAGTGACATTGAAACCATAGCATGTAGGATTAAGCATGTTAGCTAATAGGCAGCTGCTCCAAAATCAGACTTGTATAAATCAGAAATAGAAATAGCCCTTCTCTGAGAGTTTACAGTAAACAAAATGGCTCATTTCCACCCCTCTCATTGAAGAATAGTGTTTCTCATCACAATCACTGTTACCAACATGTTCCTTAGGACGTATTGGCCATTCTTAGCAAAATAATATCCTCACAGGCTGTTGGTTGTAAAATCTGTAAAAGTTCTCTTATAAGACCGAGTTATTAAATTATGAGTATATTATGTGTGATAATAGAAGAAAAAAGTTGGAATAGCTGTTAAAGTGTGGAAGAGTAAAATGACATATCTGGGGTCTAAAATACTTTAAGTATAAAAGGTAAGTGAGTAAAGAAACAAGTGTGGCAAAATTTTAATAATGTCTGAGGTTTGGTTATGGCATCTAATTTTGCCCTGTTCTCTACTTTCATGTATGTCTGAATTTTTCACATGTCTTTTGAGTGAGCATGGTAATGGTATAGATACTTGTTTTACCAAGATAACACAAGAGAATAAACTCTTGAAGTTCTCTCTCTTTAAAAAAAAAAAATTATTATTTTACTTAACTTTATTTATTTATTTGAATTTGACCAGAGAGGGACAGAGAAAAAGAGAAGTAAAGTGAGAAAGCAAACTACCAGGTCCAGAACTCAAACTGCAGTCTGCCGTATAAGAGTCCAGCACCCTTAACCACCATGCCACCTGCTGGCCCCGCAGTTCTCTCTTGACAAAAAAAAAAGAAACATAGTATTTCCATCACACAAAAGCTATATCTCAGGGGACCAGCAGTTAGCATAATGGCTATGTTGCTGGACTCCCATGTAGTCGACCGCGGTTCGCGTCCTGGACCTGGTGGCTTAAAACTCACGCAAGGCGTGTGTGTGTGTGCGTGCCCAAGATCCTAGAGGAGAATGGAGGAGAAGGGATTGCGGTGTGGCCATCCCCCTTGGGGGGTGATTTCTCACTTTCTATCTCTCTGTCTCTCTCTGTCTGGTGAGCACACGTGCCCTATAGCAAAAACCTCTCCAAAGGGAAGAAAAAGAAAAGGCTATATTTCAGGGGTCTCTTTGCTTCTCATTTTCTTAGATTTTGCCTTTGTTGTGTAATAATCTTCAGTGTCCTCAAAATCTCTCACACAGATGTACCTGAATTTTACCATCAAAGTTACTAACTTGACTGCAAAGTTCAGTTTTCCTACAAACTTAAGTATCTCACAGTTGGGTTCCAGCGTTCTTCTCCATGAGTGTATTAACTCAGAACTAATTGAGGAACACAACTCTCATATCAAATTTTCCTCCATTACACACACTCATTTCTCACCTCACACCTAGTTTCCTGTTTAGTCACCATGCACTTCCTATTTCTCTTTACCATTGCTTGCTTTAAAGAGGACTGTTCTTTATGTTGTTCTACCCAGAAGTGGCTATTGATTTTATCAAGGTTAGTACACTTTTCCTAGACATATTCACACTCCTGCCACTTCCACCCTTTCTCCTATCCCTCTGCTTTTATCTCTATGAAAGAAAAAAAGAGAGGAAGAGAGGAAGAAAGAGAGGCAGAAAGAAAGAAACAGGCAGACAGACCAAAAGGAAGAAATACCTATGAACACTGGAAGGAAATACTCAGCACACACTTGAGTGTTGAGGAGCTTACAGGATTTGGAGAAAAACTCAGTTTTATGATTGGTTTACTAGTAGCGCCTTTATAATATATATGTGCTTTTCCTTTTCTGTTTTTGTCTTTCTAATAGAGACTACCCAGTAAAGAACTTCCAGATTCATCATCTCCAGTTCCAGCAAATAACATCCGTGTCATTAAAAATTCCATTCGACTGACCCTTAATCGGTAAAAGCAGTGCCTCCTCACTTAAGTGAACATGCAATCATTTAGTGGATAGATGCAGCCGTTCTTTTTCAAGTAGAAGTGGCTGTCATACATAAAATAAGGTGAAAGTTACAGTCATCAGCCTAATGACCTTGAAGTGGTTTTCGAACTCTCACACTTTGACCTGCAGATGCTGTAGCATTTTCTCACTGGTTGCTACATACACTTCTCTGAGGATCACCTGCTGTCAAATTGTCATCTACAGTATTATGGCTTTGCATTTGGAGGTTTTACTGCCTTAACTTTCAGTGCTTGTTTCTCTGTCATGGGAACCAGTTCTTGGCCACTCGGACACTGATTTAAGTCCAGAACGTCATTGTTTGTTTTGTTTTGTTTTTGGTGTTTTTTTATTGTTGTTGTTTATTTGTTTTGTTTTGTATCTTATGTTGTAATCATTGTATAGAACTGAAAAAGTTAAAAAAAACTTGTAACTTTCCAAATGTTAACACATTTACTTTAACATTGAAGCCACTTTGTGAAACTGAGATAAATGAATGTGAGGTATCTTTTCTGCTTTCTTCATTTGTGTAGATGTACTGTCTGTTTTGTTGATTTAAATTATTTTTTTCCAGATCGGCATATGTAATATTTAAACTCTCTTTTTTTTTTTTTTTTGTGCCTTTCTGTCCAAATGTTGCATAGTTACCAGGGAGGATTAGTCCAATGATTACATAAGACTTGGGCACCATAAATTCTCTATATTTTGCCTCCCATGGAGGCCTTCAAAATGCATCTTTATTAAAAATCAAAATATAACCAGGATACTGAAAGTCAGTATATGAATGGTGAAATTGTTACATATCCTACCTTCATGCCATTCTTGTTAGTTGACTGGTATTTTTTACTGAGGAGCAACTCATTCCAGCATCAACAATAAGATACCTTTAAGTATGGCAAACTTGTATCTTTGAGGTGTAAAATTAACTTGGCATGATTATTCCTGACCACTTCTTACCCCACAGCATCAAAACAGTTTCTTCACGGACTAGGCATGCAGAAATAAGCAGTGGATTTTATTGAAACTTAAAGGCATTTTTGAATGACATTGTTACCAACTATTAATTGGCTCAGGACCTTTGTAATTTTTATTTATCTATATGAGTTGTCTTTTTTTACACTGCTTTTTTCAATGCATTTCTTAATATTTTTTAAGTTTCATGAATGCATGCTCAGTTTATTAAAACCCATAACCATGTAATTCTTGTAATATGTTGATTCAGTGTTTTGTAAATGAAGTCGTATGTATTTTCAGAGTATTTTTGTATGTACTGTAAGATACCATCTTTTCAAAGAGAAACCTTTAAAACCTTTACTGTCTCTCTTTAGTCTAATTTTTTAAATATGGATTATGCTTGAATTAGTCTATTTAAAATGGAAATGTATAGAA
>NW_006159835.1:4066002-4071852 GCF_000334495.1 Tupaia belangeri chinensis | reverse complement strand
TACATGTTGCCTTCTTCAGTTTTCACTTAGTGTTTAGTAGGCTTAGTAGAAGGAACACAAAATGGTACTTCAAATGGCAGGGGGGAAATACCTGATTGTGTGTTTTACACCACTAGGATTCACAGGATGTCATCTAGACTACTGTTTCTTAGTAGCCTGTGTTCTCTTGCAAGCTATTCATCATTGAGTTGAAATTCTCGAATTCCCATTGTTAGAGAGTAATATCCTCCTCCTCTACTCTTGTTCCCCAAAGTTTCTGAATTGTTCATTCTAGTTTTTGATTTATATAAAGGAAAACATGCCAAAACTTCTTACAAGAATAAAGAAAAATGATTATTGTATTATTTTTATATAGCAGCAGAAGACAAGAATGAAAGCTCATAGCCAAGTTGCAGTTGCCTTGGCAAAACCATTTTCTTAGCAGACCCTTTTCCTTTATCCAAATATTTTGGGATTTATTCTGCAAATGCACTGTATGACCAAAAGTGAATGATTATGATAAAGGGCAGAATAATATCACCTGCCTCCAAACTAAAAGATTCTTTAATAGGGAATTCGATTAAATTTTATTTACTAGAGATGTGTGCATCTCTGTATTTAATGTCCCCTCCCTCTGTAGGAATTCCTGTAAGTCCACATTTACCCTGTTAGGTAAACAGATTGTTAGGGGTTGACTGATAGAGTTTTTCTTTAACAAGAAAACAACAAGCCTAACCCTGTACTGTAGTGCAGTCATTTCTCTTCAACGAAGGGTTCATTCTGCATGGAATTAAGACATGCTCAGTAATGCAACATTAGAATCCTCAAACATGGCACTCTTTAACCTGGTTGGTAACAGGTTGAGGTGGTGGGTTTTTGAGATGGTGGAGTCTGGTCAGAAATTAAGTGTTTTCCATCCTGCTCAGTAGGTAGAACTTTCATTTCTTTTCATTACCATAGTAGGAGGCCTCCGTTCTTTTGGTTCCAAGGAAGGAAAAGAAAGCACGTCTGAAATTGTATGCTATGTTCAGGGGCACTAAGTATGTGTGTGTGTTTTCAAGGATGGAACTACTCAGAAATATATTTTGTAAGTTGTCCTATTCTTTAATAAAGAAACACATATTCATTTTCACAAGGATATTAAATTTTAATCTCATTTTTCAGCAACTGGCTCTGGAGAAAATAACGTATCAAAGAGAAGCAATTATCTGCTAGTTTCAACCTTAGAGACTTTAAACCAATTTGAGATAGAAGGTATGTGACTTAAACTCTTGTCCAGTTGGGGCAGGAGAATTCATTTTTAAAGTTCTATTGGTCCTTAAAATAAGAGCAACTTTGTTTTAAGGCAGTCATTTAGTAACATTATTAAAATGCGTACTTTAGTAGTGATTAGGGAAGGATGGACCGTGTCAAAAATGGGCTATTTAAAAAAAAAAAAAAAGGGCTATTTTCCACCATGTCCCACAGCTTTGAAATAGAAATTGTTAACTTGAGGATCATGAACCATTAGGGAATCCTTAAGTAACTGGATATAAGTTATTTGTATGCATTTTTCTGAGTTCATAGCTTTCCTCAGTTTCTCAGAGTAGTTCATGACCCAAATGGGAGAGGGGAGAAGAACCACCAGAAATTAATAATCTGGGATATTTTGAATTTCCTACATTTGGTTTTGCTATGGTACTTTTCTGAAAATGTGCTATGGCTCTTAACTGATAGAGGACACTGAAACACCAAATCTCTCTCTAAGGTTCTTTCTATACTTCAAATGGATGTCATAACATCATCAAAATGAAAAATGCTTACTTACCAGATTTACAAATGTCTTTTAAGTTAACTTAGGTTCATTAATAGGGTCAAGCTTAAGTTCAACAGGTTTTTGCCTGAGATTGATCAACAGCCTAGAATGATCATTAGACATGATTTTTTAAAAAAATCATTAAAAGATCCTAATCTTTTGAGTTCTACAGTATTAAAATTCTCTCTCCTTCATGTTTGTGGTTCAGGCCAGAACAAACTGAGCAGACCAGTAGAAGATACTGAGTTAAAAAAAATTTTTCTGAATAAATAAAATTGTGTGGATTTAAATAAACAACTGCCCCTTAAATCATCCTAAGTTTCGAATTTAAATTGGTCATGATGATAGTAACAAATACACATGATGGAAGAAAACAACCAGTCTCAATAATGGTAACTCTTTCCTTAGGATTTTTTAAAAGAATTGTCCAAGGTCACATCTTCCCAAGTGGCCTATTTTTTTTTTTAAGTAAGTTTTCTGATATAATTTTATATTTGAAATAAGTTGAACATAAAATTATCATCTGGCTTGCTATAATTTTTAAGCTATTGCTGCATTTTTGCAATACCCACGTAATTACCTTATAAAGTACTTAGGCTATCTTTGAGGTCAATGGTGCTACATCACTCCACAGTGTTATGTAAAATAAATGCAGCCACTTTTCCTTTTGAGATAGCTGTTTGTGTAGTCCATATTAATTTTTCCTGCTTTTCTTTTGGATTGTCTTATTAGTTGTACACATGAGTCTCATTATTTGTCTGGAATAAGTAATCAAATAAACTTGCTTTCATAAATAGGTGATGATTGAGTGATATTATTTGGGAGAAAAGTACAGCAAGTCTTCATTTAGCTGGGTTTTTTAAAATCTTTTTGGAGAGGTTTTTGCTATAGGGCGTGTGCACTCGCCAGACATACAGAGACAGAGAGACAGAAAGCGAGAAATCACCCCCCCAGGGGGGATGGCCACGCCGCAATCCCTTCTCTAGTCTCTCAGGATCTTGGGCACACTCGCACACGCGCCCGGCGTGAGTTTAAGCCACCGGGTCTAGGACTTGAACCGCGGTCGACTATGTGGGAGTCCAGCGACATAGCCATTACACTAACTGCTGGTCCCCACTTAGCTGTTTTTTAAACCAAACCAATTTGGTCATATACAACTTAGATTCTTTTTGGCAGACAATGGTATCCACTACTCACATACTATGCAAGCGGAACTCAGACTCAATTTGCCTCACCCAGAATCACTTATTTAACCTTTATTAGCTAGTCCTGGCATAGTTTATACAACCTACTCTATAAGCTTTTAGAAATCCCAGCTTTCTCTTTAAGTGAACTGACCACACTGTCATGGAAGGATCTCTTGAGACAGCTGTGTCAAATATGGAGGGCAAAATTCTATAGCCCTTGTGGTCAGCCTCAGGCAGCCAGAGCCCTCTATAACCAGTGGCCGGACACAGGTGTGTTAAGTGATCAAGCCTTGGTTACTACTCATAAAATACAGATTATATAGGGCGTGTGCACTCGCCAGACATACAGAGACAGAGAGACAGAAAGCGAGAAATCACCCCCCCAGGGGGGATGGCCACGCCGCAATCCCTTCTCTAGTCTCTCAGGATCTTGGGCACACTCGCACACGCGCCCGGCGTGAGTTTAAGCCACCGGGTCTAGGACTTGAACCGCGGTCGACTATGTGGGAGTCCAGCGACATAGCCATTACACTAACTGCTGGTCCCCACTTAGCTGTTTTTTAAACCAAACCAATTTGGTCATATACAACTTAGATTCTTTTTGGCAGACAATGGTATCCACTACTCACATACTATGCAAGCGGAACTCAGACTCAATTTGCCTCACCCAGAATCACTTATTTAACCTTTATTAGCTAGTCCTGGCATAGTTTATACAACCTACTCTATAAGCTTTTAGAAATCCCAGCTTTCTCTTTAAGTGAACTGACCACACTGTCATGGAAGGATCTCTTGAGACAGCTGTGTCAAATATGGAGGGCAAAATTCTATAGCCCTTGTGGTCAGCCTCAGGCAGCCAGAGCCCTCTATAACCAGTGGCCGGACACAGGTGTGTTAAGTGATCAAGCCTTGGTTACTACTCATAAAATACAGATTATAGGGCTTGTTACTCTCGTACTCTTCCTCCTGGTAGAACAGTGACTTGTTTAGCCAATCTACGTACTAGTGCTGTGTTCACAAAACAAGCCTGTGTGTAGGCTTGTCAAGGTTGTTAGCAAGGCACTCACATCACCAATGGGAACACTTGACATTTATTAAGCTAATTAGCAAAGTCTCCATTGCTGATTGAGTTATGGGTAACAATGTAATGTGTAATGTGTGGGCTTCCCGATTGGACTCCTACCTGACTATCCCTGGGTATGCATTTCCGAGGAGAGCAACTCGCAGTTCCCAAGATATAAGGTACATTAACACAAGACAGTATGCCAAAATGTTTTAAAGTAACAAATGGGTTCTTTGTGGATTCAAATGTGTTATACTGTTAAGGGCAAAATAGAATATTGCTTTTAAAATCTATTTTCTAAACTCATCTTTCAAACCTTACAGTCTAGCCAAACTGTTTTACTAAATAGTCTTTAAAAAGACATGTAGTTAAGCCCTCCCTTGCCAATCTGATCATTGACATGTTAAACATAAGACTGCAGAGTCTTGCCTGATTCCCTGGCCAGTGTCACTCTACTTTTCAACATATTACCTGTAGCTTTCAAAATCTAAACTTTGTAATGTTCAGTTTTTCTGTTCGCTTCTCTTGAAGCAAAGGTTACTATTGCATTATAGGAAATTTTATTCAAGTCTAAAATATAATCATTTACTGTTCCCCGTTTCTTTTTTGGAGCAATAGCTGCTTTACAAAAGGTATTAGCATTTTTAAAGGCCAATTAACAAAATTTGTCTTGCCTCTTAATCAGAGACCATTCACTATATGGCCTGTGACAAGCGGGAAATAAAATTTTGATGTAATCTCCTCCCGATAAACATGCCTTGCCTAGCACTTGCTGGATCACTAGGGGTAAACGCAGATTGCGTAGCTGTCTGTAACACCGCAATTGTATAAGGTGCCACCGGATCATATTGTGTACAAGCCGTTTTCAATTCTTTTAGAGTGTTAAATGATATTGGCTCATGCTGACCTTGATTTTGTTCTGGATTGTCAGGATCAGGAGTCTCTATAACAGGGCACAATTTAAATCCCAATGTATACTCGCCTCTGTCTGCTGTGCAATGCAAAGCTTTCTGGAGGGGTGTTAAAGTGGGAGTTGTCCTTTCTGCCCTAGCGCCATTTGATATGCAAGTAGGTTTTGACTGGGAAGCTGTGGGCCAAAGTCAGGGAGCACTAGGCCTAAGGGCAGCAGCTCTGTTCTCCCCCCCGCCCTGCAACCGCTTCAGAATCTGCAATCTTAAGTCTGTCTAACTTTAAAAGACTGTCATTTTCTTTACCAGATATTACCTCGGTATTCTCTTTAGTTACAGATTCTGATATCTTAGGTAAGAGGGAGGCATAACCCTCCAGAGTGTTATTTGGTGGAGTTACTGAACCAACTCTGGTTTTTTCTGGAAGGTTTTGTTTTAAGCACTCCTTAATTAAATTCCACAGGGAGAAAGCAAAGATGGGAATCTTGCTAGGACCCTCTGTTGTATATTGTTTCCTGATCTGTTCTCCAACCCTGTCCCAAGTTTCCTCATAAACTGTTCCTTGTTCTGGGAACCAAGGGCTTGTTTCCTGTACAAAAATCAGGAACTGATGTAACTGCTTGATGCTAACTTTATCACCCCTAGCTTTTAACATATAAGACAACATTTGAACATATATTTTTATTTTTTTAGACAATCGTATCCCCGTGTTTTATACCCAATAATAATAGAATTCACTCCTTTTCTTGTTCTAATGTCTCCTTATTTTACTCTGATATCTCCTTACTCTGGTATCTCTTTCTTCTACTCCGATATCTCTTTTACTCTGGTATCTCTTTTGCTTTTACTCTTACTTTATTCTATAGGATCCTTACCTTACTCAGTAATATCCAGCCAGCTGCAAGGAGTGTCCACTCG
>NW_006159835.1:4047375-4065932 GCF_000334495.1 Tupaia belangeri chinensis | reverse complement strand
ATGTTTTTCTGAATGGGGAAGGCTCTGGATTAGAAATAGACACAATAACAAACACACAAAGACACACAAGTATAGAAAAGCAAGGATTGGATGGGCACAGCTTCTCTGATGGAGAAGTTGCAACCAAAACTTGCCTTAAGTTTATTCTTTTAAAGGGCAAAAAATGGGAGAAGAGGAAAATGGAATGCAAAAGGAATAGGGGAAAAGAAGTAAAATGCAAAAAAAAAGAAAAGATGAGAAATTAAAATACAAAGCCAGTTGTTTTTAAATGTAAACCGTCTAAAGATGTAAAAATAACTGGTGCCATATAATTTCTCTAATTTTTTTGAGAGATAATCTAATAAAATCATGTGACTTTCTTTAGCCCAATACTGGGCAGTATAGAGTATTGGATATCAAAAACAACAAAAAGACAACCATTAACAGCAGGCAAATACTGCTTTTATATACAAATACTTCTCAAGAGCTCTACTAAAATAGCTTACAAAAGCACACTTCTACATGTATCGACAGGCCACATGTTTTAATCATATGTTTTAAAATTAACTGCTCTCTACAAGTAATTTTTATTCAAGAATCTTTATGTAGCAATTTCCCCCAAAATGTAGAGGAAAACACGAGTCCCCTTGGCTTTGGGGTTTTTTTTTTTCTTTCTTTGAATAGGATTATCTTGAAGAATGGCCTAGTGAAAGAACTAAGATGCAAGAAAGCAAACTAAATTTAGTGAGGAGCACTAAAGGCACATTTTCCAAACTTTAACTGTAACCCTTAGTAAGAAATATATTTTATACTGCTTGACAGAAAATGTGTGTGTGTGTATGTTTGTGTCATTTCTATATGTACACACACATACTCACTTATCCCTTAGTATCCTGAGTTGGTTCTAGGATTTCCCCTTCCCCTCTGTCACCCATGTAGATGCCAAAATCCATGGATCTCAAGTCTCACAGAAAATGGCATATTTGCATATAAACTACGCATATCCTCCTCTATACTTAATGTAAATGCTATGTAAAGTTGTCCTGTATTGTTTAGGGAATAGTGACAAAAAAAGTCTGCACAATTCAGTTCAGACACAACCATCCACAGTAGGCCTAACTGCGTAGTATACATCAGCAACAGTGTACCAGTTTCAAATCACCGTCACATCTGCTGAGGAGGGCTAACTGGGTATCATCAACACAAGCGCCTAAAGTATTTTCCTTACTATGTGTGATACCAGTTTTGTTTTCTTTCACTTTTTTGAAATGTACTTGTGATTTCACAACCTGTCTTGAGTCATGAACTACAGTGTGAAATACATGGCATTAAAGGTTCTCTCCTCAGAAATTCAACTCAAACGGGTATCTTTGTGCTATAATGCAAACTGCTATAGCAAATAGTTCAGTGAAGAACAGTGGTAGGAAGGTAGTGGGAGAAGTAGTTGAAATAGAGATACTCCTTTCTCCCAAACACTAAACTTCTTTGCACCATAAAGAAAAAGAGTTGGGGACCAGCAGGTGGCGTAATGGTTACATCGCTGGACTCCCACATAGTTGACCATGGTTGAGTCCAACCCTGTGGCTTAAACTCACCATGGGCGTGTGTGTGTGTGTGTGTGTGTGTGTGTGTGTGTGTGTGCCCAAAATCCCGAGAGGAGAATGGAGGAGAAGGGATTGAGGCGTGGTCATCCCTCCCAGGGGATGATTTTTTGCTTTCTGTCTCTAGCTATCTGGCGAGCATACGTGCCCTATAGCAAAAAATCTCTCTAAAGCAAAAATGAGTCAAAATCAGCAAAAAGCACACATTGGAACATTTGGATAGTATTCATCTTAATACTGGTCAGTTGGTCCTAGCAGGCTAAGGGTGCTATTAATCCTTGCAGGGTGGTCAACTGGAGAATGACAGAGATATCTTATTAACCAAAGATTTGCTTAAGCGGGAACATAAATCACTCATTTAGAAAATTCCATGATATACAGCTCTGGTATAAATATCATAACGTGGTCCAGAAACTCAAGGATATTAAGATTAGAGGAGTCCAATAGTGAAAGTATTACTACCTCCTGGGAAGATGTTGATCAAGAGGGCTTAACATTGACTGAGCATTTACGGTGTGCCCTTTAAAACTTTATGGTACTTCCTCTTTACAACGAACATAGGAGGTAGCGCTATTTTTCCTATTTTACAAATGGGGAAATTGAGGCTTAGATTACACAACCAGCTCCAAATCACATAACTAGTAAGTAGCAGACTTAGTATGATTCAAAGCCCAAGTGTTCAGCTGTATCTCTCTTTTTACAGAAGACGCTAAATGGAGGTTGCATTATCCCGATCAACCTATGTCATTCCATGGGGTCTGGACCCAGCCAGCAGCAAAGGTCATTTGTGCCAGGTTGCAGGGAGACACTCGTCCCTCACAGAAAGCCCAATTCTCACCTGGCTCTGCCACTTAGATCTGTAAAATTAACCTCCTTAATCTTTGTTTTCTCCCATTTAATTCACTTGTCCTCCAAACCTGACAGGGCAGCTAGGACATAAAAATATCACAAAAGATCAGCAGGGCTTTCCCAAAAGGACGGACATAGAATTAATCTCCCAGGTTTACAGTCATGTAGCATTCCTTTGCTATCAAACCAGGTTGAAGCCGAAAGAAAAGGAACATCACCAATGAAGAAAGGAAAATGAAGGCTTACCTGATATGTTTGACATAGTGAGATGATAGTACTGCTCTGTCAGAGACCTTGTGAACAACCAACTACATATTTTAGTTTTTATTATTTTATTCAACTTTATTTATTATTGTTGTTTAAGTTTGATCAGAGAGAGAGAGAGAAAAGGAAAGTGAGAAAGCAAGCTACCAGGTCCAGGACTCAAACCACGGTCGTCCATGTGGGAGTCTAGTGCCTTCACCACCACTCTACCTGCTGGGCCTGCTCAACTACATTTTTTAAATAACACAGAGAAATCCAAAAGCTAAAAAAGGAAATGGAAGAATATATATCACACGACTTAGTTATAAATGTTCACATAATCTTAATGTAAGTAGAAAATAATGAATTAGCCAAAAATTGAAAAGGATCGAGGGTAGGACAAATTATAAGATCGAAATCCCCTCATCTTCAGAGAAAATTCTAAAATTGAAAAATCTAGAATAGTATTGTTTAAGTATGTTATTTTAAAATATATGAGTACATAGAAGGAGAAATGTCATCAAATGTTGAGAATCACTGCCTCTAGGGAGCAGAAATCAAGAATGAGAAAGAGGAAGGTAGAAGATGACTTTTTCCCCTAAATAAGGCTTGTAGAACTTTTAGACTTCTAAACTAGTACATGTACTATGTAACCAGTCCAGGGTAGGATGCTGTAGACTTTGAAGCAGACAAACCTTGATGGACACCTCAGCTACATCTGTCAACTTGTGGGACCTTGGGCAAGTTGCTTAACCTGTTGGGACTCCAGGTTACTAATGTGTAAAGTGGGAATATCAATATCTATTTCATGAGAGAGAAAGGGTTGAAAGTGAAGTGTTTAAAAAGTCCTGTAGTTGGGATCGGCAGATAGCATAATGATTATGTCACTGAACTCCCATGTAGTTGACTACAATTTGAGTCCTGGACCCAGCAGTTTACAACTCATGCCAGGTGCATGTGCGTGCATTCTCAAAATCCAGAGAGAAGGGGCTGTGGCATGGCCATCCCCTCTGGGAGGTGATTGCTCATTTTCTTTCTGTGTGTCCTATAGCAAAAAAAAAAAAAAAAAAGCCCTGTAGTCAAACTGTCTAGGTCAGATTCCAACTCTGGCATTTAGTCTTTATTTTTTTTAAAGACTGGGTTTCACTCTCATGATCCTCCTACAGCCTCCCAGCTCTAGGTCCCTGCCACCACACCCAGCTGTTTTTAGGCAGTCTCACTGTGTTGCCGAGGCCAGCATGTGATCCTTCTGCTTCAGCCTCCTGAGTTGCTGGAATTACAGGAGCACCTCAGCCTTTAGGATGGACCAATATGCAAACCCAGGCCTCCTGTGTGGTCCCAGCCGGTGGGGCATATTTTCTTAGCAGTGCTCACCACCACGCTGGGCCCTGGCAAGCACTGGCTGTGAGGAATTGTGGAAGTTACTTAAACTCTCTCTTTTTTTAATTACTTTTGCCAGAGAGCATGTGTGCTAGCAAGATAGAGCGATAGAGAGAAAAAGCACTCCATGGGGATGGCCACACCTTCTTTTTCTCCTTTTGGGATTTTGGGCATGCACACAAGCATACACACACACACACACACACACACACACACACACACTGGGTCTGGGCTCAAACTGTGCATTTGGCCATGTGGGTTCCAGCTACCACAACCACCACGCCATCGGCTGTCCCCAACAGTTAATTAATTGCCATATTTCAGTTTTCTCTTCTGAAAAATTACAATAACAGAACCTATCTCCAAAAGCTGCTAAATGGATTAAAAGAGAAAATCCAAAGATTCCTGGCACATAGCAGGGTTCCATCATCGTGAGACATTCTAAGTTACACCAATCAGCTTGTGTCATGCTGAGCTTGCCCCAGAGTGGGCATCTCTCCTAGAAATACAGTGTAGGGATCAGGGAAGAAGGCCAGTGTCTGCCTCTTCTGCCAGACTAAATAGCTCTCCACTCCCCATGCAATGGTGAGGAGATAGGTGTTCTTTCCTACCACCACGCCCTACTTCAAGCAAAATTTTGAGAATAATTGTTTTATTAGAAAAAATAAATGTGGAAACCAGCAGTTAGCGTAATGGCTATGTCGCTGGACTCCCACGTAGTCGACTGCAGTTCGTGTCCCGGACCCGGGGGCTTAAAACTCACGCCGGGCGCGGGTGCGTGCGTGCCCAAGATCCCGAGAGGAGAATGGAGGAGAAGGGATTGCGGCGTGACCATCCCCCCTGGGGGGTGATTTCTCGCTTTCTGTCTCTATGTCTCTCTCTGTCTGGCGAGCGCACGCGCCCTACAGTGAAAATCTCTCCAAAAAAAAAAAAAAAAGAAAAAAAAAAAAAAAAAAAAGAAAAAAAAAAAAAAAAAAAAGAAAAAAAAAAAAAAAAAAAAGAAAAAAAAAAAAAAAAAAAAGAAAAAAAAAAAAAAAAAAAAGAAAAAAAAAAAAAAAAAAAAGAAAAAAAAAAAAAAAAAAAAGAAAAAAAAAAAAAAAAAAAAGAAAAAAAAAAAAAAAAAAAAGAAAAAAAAAAAAAAAAAAAAGAAAAAAAAAAAAAAAAAAAAGAAAAAAAAAAAAAAAAAAAAGAAAAAAAAAAAAAAAAAAAAGAAAAAAAAAAAAAAAAAAAAGAAAAAAAA
Source organism: Tupaia belangeri chinensis (assembly GCF_000334495.1). Taxonomy (NCBI): domain Eukaryota; kingdom Metazoa; phylum Chordata; class Mammalia; order Scandentia; family Tupaiidae; genus Tupaia; species Tupaia belangeri. The sequence goes on along the minus strand of NW_006159835.1, from coordinate 4,060,640 downwards.
AAAAAAAAAAAAGAAAAAAAAAAAAAAAAAAAAGAAAAAAAAAAAAAAAAAAAAGAAAAAAAAAAAAAAAAAAAAGAAAAAAAAAAAAAAAAAAAAGAAAAAAAAAAAAAAAAAAAAGAAAAAAAAAAAAAAAAAAAAGAAAAAAAAAAAAAAAAAAAAGAAAAAAAAAAAAAAAAAAAAGAAAAAAAAAAAAAAAAAAAAGAAAAAAAAAAAAAAAAAAAAGAAAAAAAAAAAAAAAAAAAAGAAAAAAAAAAAAAAAAAAAAGAAAAAAAAAAAAAAAAAAAAGAAAAAAAAAAAAAAAAAAAAGAAAAAAAAGAAAAAATAAATGTGTAGGACTCACTGAGCTTCTACAAAGGTTCTCTGAATTGTTCTCCAGTCCAGTTCAAGATGGCAACAAGTTAGACGGAGATGAGAAAGCTCTCGTCATGCCCATCTCTACCAGCCAAGGCCTCACAGAACCTATGCAGATTAGGCGTGCCTCCAGTTTGGCATAAAAGCTCTACAGCATAAGCACCCAACTCAGATCAAACTAGATCTATAAACAAACAGGCCACATGTGGCAAGATGGCCACAGAAATGGTCTGAAGCCACATCCATACCCATGTACCTCTACTTCTGACTCCCACTTCTCCTGGGAGTGAGACAATACACTCTAACCCAGATCCCAAGTCACTTCCTGCCAGGGCTTTACAGCAGTTCAAAGAACTTCTAAGTGCAGGTTCTTTCCAAATAGTTTGGTTTCTAAAAACTCACAAAAAGTCAAACGCCAGAAAAAAAGGGGATTTCTGAAAGCCACCCACTAGGATGGCAATTTGGTAGTTTCAAATATTAAGAAAAAAAATCAGCGTTGATTAGGCAGTATCTAATCTCCTTGAGCACAGGAAGTGAAGGCGATCAGTCTGATTTGCAGGAGGCCCTGAGGTTGCACAAAGCAGTCACTCCCCCAGCAAGACCCACTCACTGCCTGCAGAGACGCCTGCTTTGCCTGCCTCCAGCGGAGCACACCAGAGGGAAAGCACCATTAAACTCCCTGTAAGCTCTGCAAGCAATTAGCTGCACCAAGGTCACCAGGTGAAGAGGGTGGGGAAGCAGGGAGGAAAGGACAAGATGGGTTTAAGGAGGCTGAGTTGATGGGGCCAGTGGTAATCATCAGGCTATGTTTTCCATAAATGTTTATGGAGCTCCTAAGATCCACCAGGCATTGAGCTGGGCACCAGAGCATAATCAAGAATTAAATGAGTCCCCACACTGGAAGAACCCTCAGACTGGTGGGAGTTAGCTGAGACATCTAGATTATGCTGAGCTGTCGGGAGGGACTCCCTAATTCTGCCTCAGCCTGGGATGGTGGTGAGATAAATAGCCATGGGTTGAATGTTGTAGGACAACTAGGAGTTGTGTCCTTATTGGTACAAGGGAGGTGAGAGGTGAGAGGGTGGGAAGCAGTACAGACCACGCGGGTGCAAAGGACAGGGTTCTGGAAATTGGATGTTGTAGTAGGGCCTTGTGGAAGGAGTATTGGATGCACTTGGGGAAAAGGTATAAGAGGCCAGAAATATAGGCAGAATCCCACTTCCCAGAAAGAAAGGCAGAGAGCTAAGCGAGGAGTCCCCTGCTACCGTCCACTAAGAGACAGGGAGAACAGAAACTCAGCATCAAGGAGCATGCGTGGATGGAATCTGAGGCCAGCGATGGTGGCCCAGTAGCAGTGCCTGTTCTGCAATGCCGAAATCACATGAGAAGGTCCTGGTTTGTGTCCAGCGGCCTCCCTGGACATGCCGGACTTGTACCAGGCCGCACCAGTGATCCCAGCTGGCTGAGGGTGGATTGCAGCGTGAGAACCCTCGAGAGTGCCTCTCTCTTTCTCTCAAAAAACAATATTTTTTAAAAGGGTGGGGGATAGGATCTGCATGCAAACTGGATTAGGGGAAGAGTGGAGGATACTGCCAGCGTTCCTTGTTCTGGAAGGCAGATGTATTGTCATGATCAGTCGTGAGAATACCAGGGGAGGGCTGCGGGCAAAGGGCTTGTACTCGGATGTGGCGCATTGGCCTCCTCACGCGCACCCACCTGGAGATGGACTGTGAGAAACAGAAGATGGGCTGGCTGGATGTCCAGGTTTCAGTGAGGACGTCATCTTTACAGAGATTCCTTACAAAGGAGCCTTGGTTCCTAGACTCACAGTAGGGGTTCTCTGGCTGCCTCCTCTGCTTTGATTGGTCAGCTTGAGGGAAGGAACTGAGCTGTGCAGCCCCAACCCTGGGACTCCTCCTAGCCTACATTCTGGTCTATGGAGTGAGCCCCCTCTGAGGCCCAAAGCCACAGTCTACAATTAGTAGCAAACGTTTGATCTGTGTCTGCCTCCTACAAACTCACTAGACAGAAGAGTATTTCATATAGAACTTACTGCCAAACTCCCAACATGTTCATTTGTGTTTTGTTTTCTGTACTTTTCCCTCCTCTGCATTGGAGACCAGTGCTAGTTTCTTACCTGAGCTGTTTTAACAGAGTGAGAAACAGATACCGGGTCCACGGCATACTCAGCTGCAGTGCTGGAAGCTACGTGGCTGGCTGTGGGTTCAGATCCCCAGGTAGGAATAGCTAGAGAGGGACACACAGATCCTGAGGAGCTGGAAGACTGGGGAGAGGGGTTCAGGGTATGAGGAGACTCTGTCAAAAGGGTCTCTCCTCTCTTTCTCACTTTCACTCTTTGATGTACATGTGGTCTCTATCATTAGGGGGGGAAAAAAGAAATCAAAATACAGACACTGGTTTCTACCTTGATACTCCTGAGGTGATGGCTTTGACAGCTGCAAAGGAAGAGAGAAGAGAATCCCTCTCTGGGTCTGGGAGAGGAAATCGCAGCAGGTCCCAGAGGACTGAGCCCTAGGTGCTGGGCAGTGTCAGTTCACCTGAGAGGTGACAAGTCCTCCAAGAAAGCAGTTGATCAGTGTAGTTGGAGGCCCAGGAGCACTCGCTTTGCCAAAAACTCCCTTGCCATTGGACCGGAATGATTCATGCAGCCAAGACCAGGGAGCCTCTCAGCAGTGATCAGCATGAACCAGAGACCAATGGCTTTGCCTGGCAGGGCCACCCCTGCAGGGCAGGAAGAATATTCAGCAATTACTGAGATTAATTTTCTGCCAGCTCAGTAGAATGAGAGCAGAGGGTGGACAATATCAAACTGTAGTTAATTTAAACAAAGTCAAGAAGTGTGTTTTTTCCTTCATGTCAGAGTTGGAAGACTAAAATTCGCACCTGGAACCACAGCTGTCAGAACACAGAGGTGCTAGGAGTACTGGAGGCAGACATTCAGAGGGAGTGAAACCAAGGAGTGTGGGCAGCCTCAAATTTAGGAGTAAGTAAAGAAAGAGGAGGCAAAAAAGGTGACTTCAGCAATATTAGAGAAGTTGAAGAGAAGACCTAATAGCATTAAATGCTGCAGAGATCAACTAAGATGAGGATTGAAAGGTAGCCAAGCAGTCTGGCATTTGGGAGGTCACTCGTGACCTTAGCAGAGCAGGTCTGTGGAAGTGGAAGTGATGCAGGCAGGAAAGGTCATGTTCTTAAGAAAAGAAGCTGGAAAAGAAAGGACAGAGATCAGAGTAGAGGGAAGGTTGTGTGTGGTTTTTTTAAGAAATATTTTTATTTTTAACTTTATTTATTTATTTATTTATTTTAATTTGACCAGATGGTGGCAGAGTAAGAGAGAAAGAGTGAGACAGCAAGCCACTAGGTCCAGGACTTGAACCGCGGTCAGCCATGTGGGAGTCCAATGCCCTTAAACCACCACGCCACCTGCTGGCCCTGGGAAGGGAATTTTGATTTGGAAGATTTCTGGACATGTCTTAGATTGAAGGGACTCTGTCAAAAGGGTCTCTCCTCTCTTTCTCACTTTCACTCTTTGATGTACATGTGGTCTCTATCATTAGGGGGGGAAAAAAGAAATCAAAATACAGACACTGGTTTCTACCTTGATACTCCTGAGGTGATGGCTTTGACAGCTGCAAAGGAAGAGAGAAGAGAATCCCTCTCTGGGTCTGGGAGAGGAAATCGCAGCAGGTCCCAGAGGACTGAGCCCTAGGTGCTGGGCAGTGTCAGTTCACCTGAGAGGTGACAAGTCCTCCAAGAAAGCAGTTGATCAGTGTAGTTGGAGGCCCAGGAGCACTCGCTTTGCCAAAAACTCCCTTGCCATTGGACCGGAATGATTCATGCAGCCAAGACCAGGGAGCCTCTCAGCAGTGATCAGCATGAACCAGAGACCAATGGCTTTGCCTGGCAGGGCCACCCCTGCAGGGCAGGAAGAATATTCAGCAATTACTGAGATTAATTTTCTGCCAGCTCAGTAGAATGAGAGCAGAGGGTGGACAATATCAAACTGTAGTTAATTTAAACAAAGTCAAGAAGTGTGTTTTTTCCTTCATGTCAGAGTTGGAAGACTAAAATTCGCACCTGGAACCACAGCTGTCAGAACACAGAGGTGCTAGGAGTACTGGAGGCAGACATTCAGAGGGAGTGAAACCAAGGAGTGTGGGCAGCCTCAAATTTAGGAGTAAGTAAAGAAAGAGGAGGCAAAAAAGGTGACTTCAGCAATATTAGAGAAGTTGAAGAGAAGACCTAATAGCATTAAATGCTGCAGAGATCAACTAAGATGAGGATTGAAAGGTAGCCAAGCAGTCTGGCATTTGGGAGGTCACTCGTGACCTTAGCAGAGCAGGTCTGTGGAAGTGGAAGTGATGCAGGCAGGAAAGGTCATGTTCTTAAGAAAAGAAGCTGGAAAAGAAAGGACAGAGATCAGAGTAGAGGGAAGGTTGTGTGTGGTTTTTTTAAGAAATATTTTTATTTTTAACTTTATTTATTTATTTATTTATTTTAATTTGACCAGATGGTGGCAGAGTAAGAGAGAAAGAGTGAGACAGCAAGCCACTAGGTCCAGGACTTGAACCGCGGTCAGCCATGTGGGAGTCCAATGCCCTTAAACCACCACGCCACCTGCTGGCCCTGGGAAGGGAATTTTGATTTGGAAGATTTCTGGACATGTCTTAGATTGGAAAGAGCCAATGGGATGATAGTAGGTACTGTATAGAGCTAGGTCCTGGAGACAGGAGCCTTTGCACATGTTGAAGAACCAGCCCTGGAGAGGAGTAGGAATATGGGCAGGAGGGGAGAAGCTGTGGTAGGCAGCTCTGAGATGGCCTTGCCCGTGGTATTCATGCCCTTGTGTAATGCCCTCCCCTGAGTGGGGGCTGACCTAATTGACTCACTTCTAACAACTAAAACACTGTACAAGTGATGGTATGTCACTTCTGATATTAGGTTATCAAAGGCCCGTGGCTTCCACCTTGGGCACTGTGTCTTGCTCTTCTTGGTTGCTCACCCAAGGATGTCAGCTGCCATGCTGTGAGGCAGCCCTATGTAAGGACACATGAGTGTCCTTAGCAGAGTACTCTTCATCCCCAGGCAAACCTTGAGATGACGGCAGCTCTGACCAATAATTTGATTGCATTCTAGCCCCCCAGGGACCCTGAAGGAGAGATAGTAAACCATACCGAGTTCTCAAACTGTAAGCTTGTCAATGTTTGCTATTTTAAGCCACTAAGTTTGGGGAGCTACCATGCAGCACTAGATAATGAATAAGGAAATAAGTTTCATGCAGGGGAGGCAAACACGGTAGGGAGCATGAGCCTGGAAGCTTTCCATTTCTGTGCCAAGAGCAAGTTGAGAAGAGGAACAAAGGTCTCTCATGGCCACAGTGGAAGATGGGAAACGAAGCTGGCTACAGATGCATGAAAGAATGGACTGGTTACTGGTAAGGGCCCAAATGAACTGGTAACAACAGAGCTGAAGTTATTACGATATGCAGATGCAGGATGGTTATCCAGCCTCCTCAACGCCGTGAAATGAAAGAGGAGAAAGGGGCCGGATGGCAGCCCTGCAATAAAATGTGATGCTCTGTGAGGCTGACCCTTATGGAAGGTTCTGGGCTCTCCTCCCTAAGTATGCCAGGTACACACATGCCCATGACCTGAGACTGGCTGAAATGGGATAGGTTGCAGTGTGGGAACCCTGTTGAGGTGAAATCCACCTTTCTTCTCTCACTCATGGAAGAAATAAATAAACTTTAAAAGAAGAGAAAAGCTATCAAAATGACCCAGGATTAGGAGTTGATAAAAACAATGTGATAGAAAGCTGAAGAAGCAAATCAGTTGTAGACTTTGGGCTGAAGTGAGAGGGACTAAGAGAAACCTAGGTCACAGATGGATAGGCAGAAAATGACAGTCCCAAAGAAACTGATGAAGTGATGTGATAGGCTTACGAAAGAGAAGGGCCCAAAGCCCCCAGGCCTGCTCCCAAGAGGAGCAGTCCTGGGTAACTAGGTAACTTGGGAGGTGCTATGGGTGCCGTTTGCTAAAACGGAATGTCCTCCACCAACTACTCCAGTCCAACTCTCTATCCCATCACCACAAGCTCTGTCTCGGTCACAGAGGTTTCCAATGGTTCTGTTCTTGTCATGTCTGCCTGGCTTGCCCTCCTCTCTTTCCCCATCTCCAGCTGCCCTTCATGGTTTCCCAACATTCCTTTTCAACTGCCAAGTTGGAGCTCATGTGCTGCTTTCCTGGTGAGTCATGGCGAATGTCCCCAGCCTGAACTGACGTCTCTCCACCCTCAGCCTGGTGGCGCACCTGCTTCGGTCCTGTGGTTTATCTTATGTTGTCATTGAGTGGATGGGCTCTCTGTTTGTTCCAGTGGAAGGTGCATCTTTGAAGCGTAGAAAGTGTATCTTTAAGTGGCAGGTGTTCCTAGCAGAATGGCTTACACGGAACTAGATCAAGTAATTAGATAATAAGGCTGAGAATGCTAAGGTCCGAAGTGAGCTAACAGAAAATCCCTGCCTAAGGAATTCTGAACCGGTGACAACACAATGCAGTGGGAGAGAGCTGCGCGTGCACTGAGCCCTTGGTCCATTCTGCGTTCACCAGCACCCACTTCTGCCCTACCCTAGATCCTCCATATTTCCGGAAACGAAGCCTAAAGGGCCAGACACTTGGCCTTGACTTGTCTATACTCCTTCCGAAGGGCTTATCCTTTTTCAAGACCAAATCCCATGCATATGCTGATGACTCCCAGATTCTGTCTCCAGCCCAGGCTGCTCCATGCTCAACTCCAGACACAATTTTCAACTGCCTATGAGGCATCCGTAACAGACCTCTCAAATATCTCATATTAGAAAACCAAACCAAAACAAAACAAAAGCCTCCTGGGGCTGAACCCATGGCCTGGTGGTTGGGGCAACTGACTCTCACATGGCTGACCACACCCAAGGTTCAATTCTCAGGCCCAGCAGTTTGAAAAACATGCCGGGTGCATGTCTGTGTGTGTCCAAAATCCTGACAGGATGGGGAAATGGAGGAGTAGGGACTGTGGTGTGACCAAGCCCCACTGCAAGTCGCTTTCTCCCTCTCCCTCTCTTTCATCTCTCTGGCCAGTGCATGCACCCTCTGACTAATTAAAATAAATAAAGACAGAAAGGAAGGAAGGAATGGAGAAAGACAGCATCCCAAAGTCATCATTGCCAGTTTACCAACTCCCCCATCCCTAAGCAACCTGCTTTTTGTCTCGCAGATTTGCCTCTTCTAGATATTTCATATAAAGTCCTCTGATTTTATTTTCTACAACTGAAACTCACTTACTGAACCTCCCTCTCTTCCTCCTCATGTACCTGAAACACTCCCATCATACTTTCTTTTCAGAGTTTTTGCATGGACTGTTCCTTCCACCTGGAACCCATTCTCCCCAGGTCTCTGAATGGCCACACCTCTCTTCATGTCTCTGCTCAAAGGTCACCTTCTCAGGGAAGCCTTCCCTGATCTGCACACAAAACAGTATTCACAGAGCCAGCAGATGGTGTAGGTTACATCACTGGACTCCCATCTGGCCAACTACAAGTTCAAGTCCTGTACCAGGTGGCTTGAAAATCATGCCAGTGTGTGCATGCCCAAGATCCCAGGAGAACTGAGAAGGGATTGTGGAGTGGCCATCCCCCTAAGGGGTGATATCTCACTCTCTCTTCCACTGTCTCTATCTCTCTCTGGCAAGTGTGCATGCCCTAAGGCAAAAATCTCTCTCTAAAAAAAAAAAAATGGTATTCATGCCATTCCTTCCTCCCCCTTCACACCCATTTAATTTTTCAAAGTATGCAAGCATATTATCATATGGCTGCCTTGAACAATGCCTGAAATATAGAGATTAGAGATACTCTATAAATGTCATCATATGAATGGCAGAGATGGGATTTGAACACTAGTCTGTCAGACTTCAAAACGTGTACCCTTAAGTATGATGCTCTGCAGATCTTAGTGCTTGGGAAGAATTTGAACAGGTGGTAAAAGCGAGAAAGATCTGAAGGCTCCGCTCCATGTGGTGGAGCCAAGCTAGGTTCCCAGATCTTCCCTGCCAGACCAGGATGTCCCTCACCAGCTGCTAGGAGTGCTGGCAGCTAGGGGCAGCTGTGCAAACTCTCCAGGGCCTGCCCTGAGCTATGGAGAACTGATGCACCTGAGGCCTCTGCTAGGGCAGCCATGTGCACCCAGTGTCCATGAAGGGCCAGAGGCCTACCCTGCGTGCCAATTTCAAAGGGCTGACCTAGCTCCAGAGCTCCCTGAGCATTGGCTAAGCCTTCACAGTGATACCATCAAAATTCCCCTTCTCTCTGTCCCCCTGCTTTCTTCCCTCTCCATGCAGGTATGAATCTTCCCAGCATTCCCTGACAAACCCCGTGTGCACAAACCTTTGTCACAGAGCCTGCTCTCTGGAGAACTCAACCTGCAATGCTGAGAATATGTTTTCCAGGGAGACTGAAGGATTTTTGGGAAATTGGACACAGAACAAAAATAAGCTGGGCCCTGAAAGCCACACCAATGACCAGATGAAGCAATTCTGCCTGTGTTGACACACCCCTGGCTCATCACATCCTCCTTAAAACCCTAACATGGAAAGGAAGAGAATGTGACCACAGGAGCCATGATCACCTTTGAGGCTCTGGAGCCGCCCTCGTGTGAAAACAGCCCCATTTCTTGGCTGAGCAGACCTGAGCTTGGGCTCCCTGTCTGTACTGGAACCTCACCCTGCTGAGCCAACTTGCCTTGAAACTCATGAGTCCTCAGGGTCTCCATCAAAATGTCCACTTCACACTCAACCTCACCCCAAGGATGGTGGTTGTCTCCACCTCTCCTTCTGGAGCCTGGCTGTGGAGGGGAGAGGAGAGAGAAGGGCAAATGAGGCTCTGTCTCAGTGCCTCAGTGCCGCTAGGACATTGTGACATGAGAGGCCTAGGTTTAGCTTCCAGCCCAACCTGAACAGGCCCAGCATGGTAGTGTCTTCCTGTAGTCCTGGCTAACACGAGGCTAGAGCAGGGGATCACAGCATGACAAGACCCTGTCAAAAACTCTTTCTCCTTCTCTCTCTCAAGAAAGAAGGAGGAGGAGGAGAAAAGGAAGAGGAGAAGGAGAAAAAGGGCCAGCAGGTGGCACGGTGGTTAAGGCACTGAATTCCCGCATGGTTGACTGTAGTTCAAGTTCCAGACTTGGAGGCTTGAAAATCATGCCAGGCATGTGTGTGTGTGTGTGTGTGTGTGTGTGTGTGTGTGTGTGTGTGTGTGCCTAAGATCCCAGGAGAATGGAGGAGAAGGGATTGCAGTGTGGCCATCTCCCTAGGGGATGATTTCTCCTTTTCCCTCTCTTTGTCTCCTTCTGTCTCTCTCCAATGAGCACCTGCACCCTAGTGGAAATAAATAACCAAATAAATAAACGAACCTAAAAAATAAATAAATAAATAATAAAAATGAAAAAGAAGACGGGGAAAGTGAATTAATCAAGAAGTAACAACCCCAAGGGCAGGATCCCTACCTGAAACCTAGAGAGGAACAAACAGAATTTTCTAAATCATCCTTGCCTGTCAACCTTTCAGTTGAATGAGAAACGAGAAGATAGTGTCTCCCTGGACCTGCCTGGGGACAGGAATCATTTGTCCCTAGTAATATAATAGCCATTGTTCCACTGTGCTGTTAATTGCTGTTGTTATCACCCTCCTTCTACAGACAAGGGGACTGAGGCACAGAAAGCTGCAGGATGGGTATGAAGCATGCGAAGGCCTGGTTGGCCGTAAGTGGGCTTGGCCACTGCACTAGACTGCCAGTGTGTTTAATGCCTGGGGCTCAGTGAGGGTGCACTGCCCCTGTGAAAGGGTCTCACAGCTGATTACGTAGCCCTCAGGGGTGGTAAAGGGCCCACCAGAAACCAGAGTCACAAAGCACAGGGGTGAGGGAGAACTGCAGGTTCTCTCAGAGCCTCCCTTCTTCCTGCCGGTGTCCAGGGCTGTGTGTCTCCCCCAGCTTGATTCATGGTACCTGCTTTCTCTTGGGTATATTCATTCTTTCCAGATTCGGGGCTTTCTTTCCATTTGCTCACAGGGAAGGCCTGACGGGCGGAAACCTCACGCACGAGTTAGGGGAGAACAATGGGCGAGGGTGCCAAGTAGGCCTCGGGTCTGGTGGCTACACTGTGGTTCCTGCGTTTCCTCCATGCGAGATCTGATCTTCGGTGACACCAGCAGAGCCTGGGGAGACTGTCATCGCTTCCTCCCTCAATAAAAGGTGTGATTCTAAGAAATTTTTCCTCTTGTGGGTCAGGTGGTCCCTGGGCCCCCTGGAGCAAGGTCTCTATGGACTCTGATTATCCCCTTGTCTTTTCAGGGAACAAGCCCCGGGCCTACCAGCCCCTCCCTACCCAACACACACACAGGAACTTCACCATTTGGCTTCCCCGGAGCATCTCTGGGTAGGGTTGCTTATCATTTCCAATGTACCCTTCCTGACAAAAAAGTGAGATTGGGTTCCAGATCTTGGAGATAGGAGAAAGTCCAGGTGTGTCTAGACCCATGGTTCTCAAGAATTCTTCATTACCACTCCCTGAGGAGCCTTGGCAGACATTTTTGTCCCAATGGCTCTTCTCCCTTTAGCTGTAGTATGTCTGTCTCTGAAGGTCACACACCATTACTAAGATTTTTCTCACACACCCACTTCAAGAAACAATTGCCCTTGGGAATAATATCACCCATCGAGATACACGAGCTGGCCTCAGCAAGGGAGTTGGACCCATCACTCTCTTCCTTGGGGTGGTGATTGTTGACATCCCACCCAAGACTGCATTTCCTGTTCATGGTTCTATGTAAACCCTCACCCAGCTATTCACAATCAAAACCTTAAGCCTGAAGCAACTACACTCCTAGGTAATTACCCAAGAGAAACTAATACAGACTACCAAAAGACTAGTAAGAGCCCAAACCTGGAAACAATGTAAATGATCTTCAAGGAAAGAATAGATAAATAAATGGGAATATATTCATGTAACGCAATATTACCAGCAAAAAAAGGGAACTAACTACTGCTACTCAGAACAACATGGGCTAATTGCAAAAACATAATGTGAATGGAAAAAAATATGCAAAGGAGTATATACTGTATGAATCCCTATCTATGAAGTGCTAGAACAGGCAAAACCAGTCCATGGTGACAGGAAAAACAGTATATACCTCTGGGAAGACTTGAAGAGAAAATTTTCTTCTGTCTTAAGTTGAATGATTGTTACACTGGCATGTAATTAGGGTAAAATGTGTGTGCCTATAATAAAAATTCTAGGGCCAGCTCCATGGCGTGCTGGTTAAGGCAGTTGAAACCCCCACGGACAACCACATAATTCCAGTCCAACCCAGCAGCTTGAGAAACACACTCGCCACATGTGTGTGCATACCCCAAATCCCAAAATGTGGGAGAAATGGAGGAAAAGGAATTATAACAGGACTATTTCCCATGGGGAGTCTCTCCTCTTCTGTGTCTTTCAATGGTGAGTACATGTGCCCTCTAGCAAAAAAAAAAATCTAGCTGTACATTTAAGATTTGTACACTTGGGACCAGCAGTTAGCGTAATGGCTATGTCACTGGACTATCATGTAGTCGACCTCGGTTCGAGTCCCAGACCCGGTGGCTTAGACTCATGTTGGGCACGTGTTCGTATGTGCCCAAGATCCCAAGAGGAAAATGGAGCAGAAGGGATTGTGTCGTGGCCATCCCCCTGGGGGGTAATTTCTCGCTTTCTATCTCTCTGTCTCTCTCTGTCTTTCTGGCAAGCGCATGTGCCCTATAGCAAAAACCTCTCCAAAATAAATACATAAATAAAAATATTTGTACACTTAATTTTATGTAAATTATATCTTAAAATTTTAAACAGGTTTTTGAAAACTCCCTTTTATAAAATCCATGTAGTAGGGAACCAGCAGTTAGCATAATGGCTATGTCACTGGCCTCCCACGTAGTCGACCGCGGTTCGCATCCCGGACCCAGTGGCTTAAAACTCACGCCAGGCGCGTGTGCGTGCGTGCCCAAAATCCCAAGAAGAGAATGGAGGAGAAGGGACTGCGGTGTGGCCATCCCACCTGGAGGGTGATTTCTCACTTTCTGTCTCTTTGTCTTTCTCTGTCTGGCGAGGGCAAGCGCCCTGTAGCAAAAATCTCTCAAAAAAAAAAAAAAATCCATGTAGTATAATGGTTACATTCTTGGTCTTTCACGTAGTTGACCATGGTATGAGTCCTGGACCTGGCAGCTTAAAATTCATGTTGGACATGTGTGCTTGTGCCCAAGATCCAGAGAAGAGAATGGGGGAGAAGGGATTGCAGCATGGCCATGCCCCATGGGAGGTGATTTCTCACTTTCTGTCTCTCTGGCAAGCGCACGTACCCAATAGTAAAAATCTCTCTTAAAAAAAAAAATCCAGCCCGCGGCCCGGGGCTTCCGCCCGGGGCAACCACGCCGCCGAAAGTTTTTTTGCCCCCTCCCGGGGCCCCGGCCTCCCTGGCCTCTCCAGCGCTGGATGGCCCGGAGGCCGAAAACAAGGTTGAAGAACTTCCAACTTGAGAAGATGGTGGTTGCCAGCCCTGCATTACCTCAGGGGAAAACAAGAACTGCTCTGCCGTTCTTGGGGAAGCCGGATACCCAAGGATAACTCACGCTGCGGATCCCCACAACACCATTCCTGGTAACAACAGGATGACTGCTGTGCCGCATCAGCTGATAATCATCCCTGCCTACCAGAGCTGCTTTCCTGAGACTGCATTCCCTGGAGACTCAACTACACTTGTGGATCTGCGGGAGACCCTCCCTTGATCCAACCCTGAATGGAATCTATGCTCCCTATTGTCAAAAACTTTATGAGCTG